>NC_133364.1:6617910-6661202 GCF_049309525.1 Garra rufa
TTTTATATCAGGTTTATCAAATTAAATGTTAAATCTAGTTTTTAAAAAATCAGTAAGTTTATTTCATTTTATTTGGGGGAGGGGGGTGTTGTTTTATTTTAGATTTTATTTTATTATTTTATTTTATTTATTGCCATTCGTAATAATATGTATAAAAAATTAAGTACAAATATGTTTATCAAGTTATATTTTAAATCTATGAAAAAAGTCTGTAAAAAGCCAATATTTTTCGACCTTTAGATTATATTTAATGTTTTTCTCAATATACTTTTTAAAATTTTTATATTTAAATTTTGTATTGCTGTTGTTTTGATTTAAAATGTTTCTGTTTATTCATATTAATTTATTCATAAAATTCCAGAATTTTTGTAGCTGTGAACAAATTCCTAATTTAAAATTTTGAACTGTTTATCTTTTTTAGTATTTATGTATTATTTAGTTTCATTTAAATGAAAATTCATTTGAATTTAGTTTTTCAACAAAAAATGTAACATATAAAAGTTTATTCAATTATGAATTTTTTATTTTATAATCTTTTTCAACAAAAACTGTAAAGATTGACTTTACATAATTTTAACATTTTAACATAACTTCACAAATATGTAATTAAGTAACTGTCAAAAGTTATTTCAGACATTTAAAAAAAAGTAATGTTTTTTTTCCCCATGATTGTTTAATATTTTATTAATTTCCGTGACTTTTCCAGGCCTGAAAAATCAGTTTTCACATCTCTTTTACATAAATTTGGAATTCATTCATTGAATCAGATAGTTGATAATGAACTGATTGACAGAAGTGAATCAAACTTACAAACTAATGCCATTTCATGAAACTTTCTAATGCTCTCAGAAGGTGCTCTCCAAGACAGGATCAAAACTAGTCTAAAGACAGCTTTTCAGACCCATAAAATGCACAGAGAAACCCAGCAGTACTTTGCAGTCTGAAGCATTGCTTTTCTAACCCGCTCGTCCTGCTCATCCATTCCCATCCCGCAAACCCACGCAGTAAACCGACGATCATTCAACACGCCGAGCGTCTAATGGAGCAGGATGGATACATTTCACACCTATAGAAGTAATATAGCACCATTACAGCGTCTTAATGGACACAATGCTCCGTAATGGATTCTGAACAGTCTGCTTTTCGTCAAAATGATGAAGGATCTCGCCAATCTGCTTTTGGAGATGAAAAAGGCGGGCTAGTTTTCATTTAGCCAGCAACGCACAACAGCACAAGCGTCGCTCCGCTAATTGTCTCCTCCTTGATGCTGATGTGCCTGATTGCTCTGTAATTATGATAATGAAGACAAACACTTTAGTTGCCTCTTTCATTTGGGTTCGTATCATCCGCTGGGACGCAGCTGCTAGAACGCGGCCAAGAAGCTCTCCAGTCGTCTGCTATTCATTGCAGTTGTTTCTTTTGTAAATACTCTTTCATATCGCCCAATTTATTGTGGCAATAGTCACGCAAATTGTCCCGTTTCGCAGTGGGAAGGGTGCGTAGGGAGAGTTTTGGGGCTGGCTGAATTAATTGCGGGGCCTGCAGGAGGTTGACTGTCTGTCACAATAACGCAGCAGAGAAAGTCTGTAAGCGCTAGAGATGTTTGTTTGTCGTTTGGTGTGGTTTGGTAACCTGCTGCTATGTGCTGAACCATTATTAGGAGAGCGTTTCCGGCTGTAGGATTGGGTTCAGCGAGATGCCAGATATAATTCAGACTTTGCTTTCAAGCGGGTTGTTTACGCCACTGGCCTTACAGCATTTACAATAAACACCCACTGACACACCACGCAGCTCTCAAGGCTATCACAACCAGGGTTGGCATGATACCAACATTTTGACAGCTGATACCAATAACAGAGAAATGTCATGATTTTCAATGCCATTGTTTACACTGAAAAATACATTTATTTTTATTTCAGTATGGACGCACAATGTTACCAACTGTAGTGTGTGTGTGTGTGTGTGTGTGTGTGTGTGTGTGTGTGTGTGTGTGTGTGTGAGTGTGTGTGTACCTGGTATTCATCACGTTGTGGGGACCAAATGTCCCCACAAGGATAGGAATACCAGTAGATTTTGACCTTGTGGGGACATTTCTCAGGTCCCCATGAGGAAACTGGCTTATAAATCATGCACAATGAGTTTTTTGATGAAGTAAAAGTGTGCACAATCTCCTGTGAGGGCTAGGTTTAGGTGTAGGGTAGGTGTAGGGCGATAGAAAATACGGTTTGTACAGTATAAAAACCATTACGCCTATGGAATGTCCCCATAAAACATGTAAACCTGTGTGTGTGTGTGTGTGTGTGTGTGTGTGTGTGTGTGTGTGTGTGTGTGTGTGTGTGTGTGTGTGTGTGTGTGTGTGTGTGTCAAATATCTATTGTTATTTTTATTTTTATTTTTGTCAAATAGAAGTAGAAGTGTTTCATATTAGTTGGATTTTTTTATTATTTCTGTAGAAACACATTTAATTGCTAATTGAATGCAAAGTAATATTTAGATTTTTGACCACAAAAAAAATAGGAAACTATTTAATTTTTTCCATTATTTTTTATTCAGTTTTTAAACTATTTTTATTAATATTTAGTTTCATAGATGTTTTTTTATATTTAGTATCTATGTATTATTTAGTTTCATATATATTTTTCAACAATATATTTTTTTTAAATGAATTGAATTGCAAACTGAATGTAAAACACTACTTAGATGTTTTTTTTACAAAAATCCAAAACAAATGTTTTTTTGTTGTTGTTGTTGTTGTTGTTGTTGTTTTTACAGTTTTACATCTTTATTTTCAACAGAAAAAAAATCTAAAGAGTTGACTTCTCATATTATTTACTGAGTTTTATATATATGTTTTTTATATATTTAGGATTTATGTATTATTTAGTTTCTTGTGTTTTTCAACAAAAAAACAGTAAAAAAAAAAAAACTTTTTTTAAACATTAATTTTGTCTTAGTTTTTAAATTATTTTAGTTATGTATAATAGATATATGTATATGTATGTATATTTTTAATTAATGGTAAGTTTAAATTTTTTTATAATTTATCAACAAATAATGGTAAAAATTGGCTTTACACAGGTTATTTTAAGTAGCTGCCAATAGTTATTGAAATTAATTAAATTAATATAAAAAATTAAACGCGTTATGTATGAAAGAAGTAAAAAAAAACAGTTTTCCACATCTTTTAATTAATAAAATGCAAATTTGTCTATATTTTTAGTCAGTATTAATCTTCTTTTTTTTTTTTTTTTTAAATTGAAGTTGTGCATAACTAGAGAAAAATGAATGTTTTTTTCATGGTTTTGCATTATTTTAAGATTTTTTTTGTAATTTCCATGACTTTTTCAGGCCTGAAAGATCACTTTTTTTAACATATCTGTATAGTGGTGGAAATGGGCTTCCTTCTATGTAGATTGTAAATATATATGTTGAGTGTAAAATACTATTATTTTTGATAAAATACAATTGTTTAAAAAAAACCTTTTATTTCATTTGAATTTGACTTCAAAAATGGAATTGCATTTAGTTTATTAACTTTTTTGTATTAACTTGGTAGTAAAGTATCAGCACTTTTTATAACCAAATTCTGTTTGTTTGTTTTTCCAGGTGGCATCTCTCGGCGTGACCACCTTCACCCTGTGCGCTCTGTGCATCGACCGTTTCCGTGCCGCGACCAACGTCCAGATGTACTACGAGATGATCGAGAACTGCACCTCGACCGCCGCCAAGCTGGCCGTCATCTGGATCGGCGCCTTGCTCCTCGCCCTCCCCGAGCTCCTGATCCGCCAACTGATATCTGAAAACGGCGACGGCACGGTGGACGACCCGGCGTCCGAACGCTGCCTGATCCGCATCTCCACCTCCCTCCCCGACACGCTGTACGTCCTGGGCCTGACCTACGAAGGCGCGCGTCTCTGGTGGTGCTTCGGCTGCTACTTCTGCCTGCCCACGCTCTTCACCATCGGCAGCTCGGTGGCGACCGCCAGACGCATCCGTCGTGCCGAACGCGGCTGCGCCAGAGGCAACAAGAAGCAAATCCGACTGGAAAGCCAAATGAACTGCACCGTGGTCGCTCTAGCGATTGTATACGGCGCGTGCGTGGTTCCAGAGAACGTGTGCAACATGGTTTCGGCGTACATGGCGGCCGGGGTCCCGCAGAGCACCATGGCGCTGTTGCATCTGCTCAGTCAGCTGCTGCTGTTCCTGCGCGCCGCCGTCACGCCGGTGCTGCTGCTGTGCCTCTGCAGGCCCTTCGGCCGTGCCTTTCTGGAGTGCTGCTGCTGCTGTTGCGCGGACGCCTGCGGGATCGCCGCTCACTCTTCGGCCACGGCCAGCGACGACAACGAGCACGAGTGCACGACGGAACTGGAGCTGTCGCCGTTCAGCACTATACGCCGGGAAATGTCCAACTACACGGCGACTGGATCCCACTGCTGAGTGAACGTGTGGGGATTCGAGTGCCAAGCGTACTGTACTCTACTGTATAAGCACATGCTTTTGTCTTACTGTGTAAATACTTTGACCACAAGCGGTGTGTTGCTCTTTTAAGGAAGGTAATGTAGACTGAAAATTATGTAAGTACTTTTTTTTGTATAATTGTCCTTAATATATAAATATATATAAATATATATACACTGAACTAGTGACTGCTTTAATTTTGCAGGTTTTTTTTGCACTGCCAAACACTTTAGCTTTCTCTCCACTGTTTCCACACTTGCATCATGTCTACACCGGAGGCGATCGACGTCGAGTTGCTCTGCTTCAGATCGAGTCTGTCTGCACTGGAAGCGTTGAATCTTACTAATCACAGACTAGTCACATGTGTATGGAAGCCACTGAATACAATTTTTTTTAAAGATAATTGTGACTTTTTATCTGACAATTCAGACTTTTGCATGATGCAAACTCACAATTCTGACTTTTGTTCTCAATTTCACAATTGTGAATTTACATCACGCAACTCTACAAAAAAAGTCAGAATTTTGAGTTATGTCGCAATTCTGACTTTTGTTCTCACAATTGTGAGATATAAACTCGCAATTGCAAGTTATAAAGTCAGAATTGCACGTTTTGACAGCAATTCTGTCTTCTCGCAATTGAGTTTATATCAAACAAGTTCTACAAAAAAGACAGAATTTTGAGTTTGTCGCAATTCTGACTTTTGTTCTCGTAATTGCGAGATATAAACTCGCAATTGCAAGTTATAAAGTCAGAATTGCACGTTTTGACAGCAATTCTGTCTTCTCGCAATTGAGTTTATATCAAACAAGTTCTACAAAAAAGACAGAATTTTGAGTTTGTCGCAATTCTGACTTTTGTTCTCAGAATTGTGAAATATAAACTCACAATTGCAAGTTATAAAATCAGAATTGCAAGTTTTGACAGCAATTCTGACTTTTTTCTCGCAATTGTGAGTTTATATCATGCAATTCTACAAAAACATCTGAATTTTGAGAATTTCTCTCCCACATTTTTTTACTTTGTAACTAGCAATTGTGAGTTTATAGCACATAATTCTGATTAAAAAAAAGTTAGAATTTTGAGTTTGTGTACATGGAAGCGGGTTTCCACCACTGAAAATAAAATTAAAAAGATAATTTTTTTATCTCACAGTTCTGATTTTTCTTGGACTTGCATAGTGCAAACTTTCAATTCTGACTTTTGTTCTCATAATTGTGAGATATAAACTCCGAATTGCAAGTTATATAGTCAGAAGTTTTAACAGCAATTCTGACTCTTTTTTTCACAATTGTGAATTTACATCACGCAACTCTACAAAAAAAGTCAGAATTTTGAGTTTATATGTCGCAATTCTGACTTTTGTTCTCACAATTGTGAGATATAAACTCGCAATTGCAAGTTATAAAGTCAGAATTGCACGTTTTGACAGCAATTCTGACTTCTCGCAATTGAGTTTATATCAAACAAGTTCTACAAAAAAGACAGAATTTTGAGTTTGTCGCAATTCTGACTTTTGTTCTCATAATTGCGAGATATAAACTCACAATTGCAAGTTATAAAGTCAGAATTGCAAGTTTTGACAGCAATTCTGACCCTTTTTCTTACAATTGTGAATTTGCATCATGCAATTCTACAAAAACATCTGAATTTTGAGAATTTCTCTCCCACATTTTTTACTTTGTAACTAGCAATTGTGAGTTTATAGCACATAATTCTGATTAAAAAAAAGTTAGAATTTTGAGTTTGTGTACATGGAAGCGGGTTTCCACCACTGAAAATAAAATTAAAAAGATAATTTTTTTATCTCACAGTTCTGATTTTTCTTGGAATTGCATAGTGCAAACTTTCAATTGCACGTTTTGACAGTCTGAATTTTGAGTATGTATCTCGCAATTCTGACTTTATAACTAGCAGTTGTAAGTTTATATCATGCAATTCTAAAAAAAAAAAAAAAAGTCTGAATATCATGCAATTATGATTAAAAAAAAATCTGGAATTACTGGAAATTACGCATTTAAATAGTTTTAAGCAATTACTTGAAATAAAAGTAACCTTGTAAAGTCTATTTTTACCAATAGATATTTGTTGAGAATAAAAGGTAATAAATCAGCTCAAAAAACTAAATTAAAAACAGTAAACAAAAAAAATTTGCCACTAGAAATAATTATATTCGATATTGAAATTTCCATGATTTTCCTGACTTTTCCAAGCTTGAAAACTACTTTTACAGGTTTTCCATGATGTAAACACTGAAAATAAAGACTAGCTGAACTGAAGTCATATCACACACAAATATTTGACTTGATCTAGAGGGATCTGTCTAGTGTCGATCGTGTCCGGTGTAGACCCGGTGTTACTGTCGCGCGGTGTGTTTCTGCATTTCTTGAAAGTAACATTTCTCTAATGTTTCTAAATGGCTGTGTGTTGCGTGCCGTGACCTTTCTCTTGATGAAGGTGATTCTTGTGAATCGTTCTTGAAGTCTGTAGAGCATCTGTATGTGTCTTATACCTGTCAACACCCACACGATGCTCCTTCTAGTTAACGGTTTCTAAACGTTTTTATATAACCCCAACGAAATGTCTCTTTAATAAACACAACACGTTTGCTAGAAGAACTGCAAACTGATACCTGAAAGTGCCAATGTGGTTGCGTGCATTTCTTTTCTCATAAACTTTTGTGCACTGAGAAAGATAATATAAAGAGTGTTTTGCTCAACAAAAGTCTCCAACAAAGATTTCCGATGTTGTTCTAAGCTGTCACAATCTTTTCCCCTTGCATTATTCAAGGCCAGCGGCTCACATCCGTCCCGGCGTGTGTCTAAGGAATTGTTTATCCACATAAAAGCATTAGCTGTCAGGCTTCACGTTGAACAGGCCCAGATGAGATCTTACTCCAAACATGGCGGACTCCCCTCCCACAAGCTGGAGGAGGTGCTCTTTTGTGTTTCAGACGCATCTGCCGTATTTGAGGTGTCAGAAACGGAGCAATCTGCTATTTTTGGGACACTTTGTGGGAAGATTGTGACAGACAGGAACGTTTGTGTTTGGCCAATTTACATATGAAAATGTTTCAGCAGTGCTTCGATTTGTTGCAGAGTAATCAGACTCCCAAAATCTGTCACCTACTCGTGTTTTATCTCAATCGTGCATGTGGAAAAATCATTCTGGAAGGCTTTGAAGATTTGCAAGTCTTGCTGAAATGGAACAATCTCACAAAAACATGTCTGGGTCACAACCAGCCCCAAAACAAGATGGAAAAAATAGATTTTTTAGGCTTATTTTAGAAGCTTTAAGATTTCTTTTTGCATTGTGACATTATTTATGGCCATTAAGCATGTTTTAATGTGTACATTATCTCAGTTTTCTGTTTGATTTATTCTCATTCTTAATAGTGATTTTTCATTGCTGCATTACAGAAGGAAATAATGCAAAAAAATAATTATTTAGTTTTGCATAAATTTGCATAAAGCAGTGTAAAAACTGCTCATTTCTGAGCTATTGAACTGACAAAAATCACCAATAAATTTCACAATTAATTTCACAGAAGCTGCGAGTAGCACATTGAATTAAGTCTGGATTTTGAAGTGGTTTTTTTTCTTTGCTAAAATGCACTCCCATGATGTTTAAAATCTCCAATAATTTGTAACTTAAAATCTTTTTTAAGCATTCACTAAAAAAAATTTCCAACACTTGCACATCTGCCATTGCTCGAACACACAGATAGTCCTGTACCATTGGTTGAGCCCAATTCTCAAAAAAGCTTTTTATTTCTTTTAATTCATCTTGATTTTAAATGATTGATATTGATTTGTGTGTCTGCGTGTAAATTATAATTAATATGACCTATTTTCAGTTAAGAAAAGTCCATTTTCAACAAAAAATCAACTGGTAAAAATTAACTTTATTTTATAAAATTAAGTTATTTTATGCCAAATAACTGCCAAACATGGTTTAAATAAACTATGAATGAATGAAATTCATAGGAAAAATATAAACACATTTGATATTGTTAATAAAATAATGTCATTTAAGACAAAAGAGTAAAATACAAGCTTCCCACACCTTTTGACAAATTAATTTCAAATATTTTTAATGACATATGTAGTCATTTATAATAATAATTTTGACAAATATTTGACAGATTTTGAACTCTACATTATTATTTTTTTATGAAAACGTTCACAATTTACCAGAAATTCTGCATTTAAACTACTTTTTAAAAAATTATCTTTTAACTTAAAAACTGAAGTTCTGTTGCTGCTTAAATTTTTTAAGTATAGTCAACTTGGTTAAGTCATTTCAACTTAAATTATGTTAAACTGACTTAAAAATAAGTTTAATCTTATACAACTTAATTGCTCAACTTGTTTTGATTATTGTTAAAACAGGTTGCCTTTGTCTTACTGATCATATTTCTAACAGTGAAAATAAAAGTTAGATATTACAATTTTTATTTAAGAAAAATATTTCATAAAAAAATTTTAAAGTAAAAATTCTAAAATTTATATAAATAAATAAATAAATAATTTAAATAAAGTTACAATTATTTATCTTTTAACCACATTTGTAGAAATAATGATAAAATATGACCAGTTTTCGTGAGATGCCGACTCTTTTCAAAGAGTTCCTTTGTTCTCTGACAGGTTTCTGTGCTCATGTCTTCTCTCCAGATGAAGCTGTGCCGTTTTGTCACGACTCGTCTACGTTGGAGAGATTGATGTGCCATATTTGGCTGGTAATTGTCCAGGAGCAGCATGACGTCTGTCATTACGGTGTCTCAGTCAAAGCCTCCTGCGGCCATTGCCCATTGTATAACCCCATTATCCTCAAGCCCTGCTCTCCTTTCAGATGCTGCAAAAAAAACTGCAGAACTCATGATGCTCTACAGCTGTGCCGGTGATGCCGTTGTCTTCCAGGACTCCTTACGGCTTCATTCCAGCCCTGTCCGAGAGGAACAGGTGTGTTTTGTCTCTTTTAATGAGGTTAGTTTTGGAGAAACTGCCAGGAATAAGTTGCCCCCAGACCTTGTTAGGTTGCAGTGGGTGTCTGCAATCTTCATGGTAATGCGTTGGCTGCGTAGCAGAGGTTTGACGGGCCTGAGAGCACAGGAGACTTACTCAGGCGGAAACACAGCTATTCTCTTCCCATCACTGTCAGGATCCCATGTAGAGAATCACCGCTCTTATTATGAAAGCACAACTTTAGTATTCTGTGTGTGGTGGTGATTTTTTCACAGGCTGTTGTTTATAAATTAAATATTTAGATGAATATAAATCATGGGAGCTATAGAAAAGTAGTTACGTTTAATCAACAGCATCTTTGTCCATTAGCACAGACAACACATTTGATTTGTTACGTTGAACCAATACATGCTTATTACAAAGTTTAATCATAAATGAACAAAAGTCGAGGGGAAATGCTTAAATATAGGCACGATATTTAAACCCTCTGTGTAAGAAAGTAAATAATAAGAGTAAAGACCAGAAAAAGACCAGATTATTTACATGGATAAATATGGAGTTATGCATAAAAAGTGCTGATTTAGTATTGTTTATTATTTCATATTATGTTACATTTTATTTCAGCATTTTTATATCGTAGGATTAATATTATTGCTTTATATGTATTTATTTATAGTATTTAGAAATATTTTGAATTTTTACCACTTTTATCCTTAGTTTAAGTAATTTTGTATTAGGTTTTAGGAATTTTAAATATTTCTATATTTAGTTCATCAACTTTGTTTCAGTTAATGGTAAAGTTGCCTAATTTTTCTTAGTTCTTCCATCTAATATTAATATTTATTTTATTTCAGATTTATTTCTATTAACGATACAATTATTTCCATTATTATTATTATTTATTAGTTTTAGTTGACAATGCTGTTCCTGGATCAGTAGTCCACCACTTAAAGGATGATTTTGACACTTTAAAGATGATATTACACACTTTTTATGGAAGAATTAATATAATTGCTGTAACATGTTTCTATGATAAGATCTGTACTGTAAACATGTTTTTACAAGCCATAGCATTTAATTTGTATTAAATATTGCTTTAATTGAAGAAATCAAGTTGTTATATAGCACACATTTCATTGGACATGAACATCCCCAGTGTTGATCAGGATTCATTCATAAATTTTTATAGACACATTCAAAGTCAGATTTAAAGAACAGAAACGGCAGTGTCCAGCCTCACAGTGAGAAAAATACATAATTCAACAGCACAAACGAATAATTGTTGAAGTGAAAGAAATATTTCACCAATGAATATTTCACCGATTCCTCGGCTGTGTGGGTTCTGGCATGTGGAGCTGTGTGGAGGAGGGAGCCAGTTTTGCCATGTTTATTTATAAGGGCTCAAACAGGATCTGATCCAGTGAATCGAAACCTTCACAAAATCTGCGAATGCACTAAAGATATTTGCCGCTATTTTGTCACAAACTTTCTCAGTGGCTTAAAGAGACATGCATGCATGCCAAATATTCCAAAAGACATTTTTTCATCTTTTTAATTGCTTTGATAAATTATTAAATGTGACCCTGGACCACAAAACTGTCTTAAGCAGCACGGGTATATTGGTATCCCAAAATACATTGCATGGGTCAAAATGATCAATGTATCCTTTTATAAGTAAAGATCATGTTCCATGAAGATATTTAGTAAATTTCCTACCATATATGAAAACTTAATTTTTGATTAGTAATATGCATTGCTAATAACTTCCTTTGGACAACTTCAAAGGCAATTTTCTCAATATTTAGATTTTTTTGCACCCTAAGATTACAGATTTTTTAAACAGTTGTATCTCAGCCGATATTGTCTTATCCTAACAAACCACACATCAATGGAAAGCTTATTTATTCATCTTTTTTAGATGATATATAAATCTCAATTTCAAAAAATTGACCCTTATGACTGGTTTTGTGGTCCAGGGTCACAAATAAGGTTTTATTTTATTATATGTGTTTTGACAGACGGTCCGCTGTGAACATGCCCAGCGCTCTTTATGGCCAGTTTTATCCACTGCAGCACTGAATTGTGCTTGATTCTTGTGTGTGTCGTAGTGACCCTCTGAAAGTCCTCCTGAGGGAACGAGTGGCTCTTCTTTTATGATTGTCTTCATTTCTGGGTCAGCGCTGGAACTGAATGCTTGAATGGCTGCCCAGTTTAAGAGCAGCACGCTTTCCACTGGAATAGGACGAATCAAACATGCACTAGTCGTCCTTCAAGAGCCATTTTTCTCCTCCATGGCTCATCTAGGTTAATGAAGATGTTGTTTGACGGTTGGTCTAGTTCACGTCATTCACTCCCTCTTCATCTTACAGGATGAATTTATAGGCATTTTCCATAAATCAATTCTTTCTGATTAGTGTTTCTGTGTTATTGTAAGAATGGCTCATTGCCATTGACCTCTAGCCATGTTTTTGGCATGATTCAGCTGACACCTTTCTCTCATGGCTGGAGATACGGATGAAAGAGATAGTCAAGGACGTAACGCTTGTTCTTTTTCTAGGTTCACCGGTGCATTGATTTTCCAAAATAGGAGACAAGCAAATAGTTTTATGCCATATGCAAATATGATTAAAATGCACTACGTAAACGCAGAGGATATGAAAATGTACTGCAAAGAACAATCAACCGTCTGAATGGGTGCCGTCAGATTTTCTGAGATAGGAGACAAGCAGATATTTTTATGTCATATGTAAGTATGATTAAAATGCACTACATAAATGCAAACTTGCAATATTATATATGATGAGGATATGAATATGTATTGCAAAACAGGAACATTTGTTAAAAATTTACTCACCCTCAGACCATCCAAGATGTCGCTGAGTTTGTTTGTTCATCAGGTTTGGAGAAATGTAGCATTTCATCACTTGCTTAACAATGGATCCTTTGCAGTGAATGGGTGCCGTCAGAATGAGAGTCCAAACAGCTGATAAAAATAAAACAATCTTAATATAAAATCTTTTCCAAGATAGGAGACAAGTGAATAGTTTTATGTCACATGCAAGTATGATTAAAATGCTTTTTAAATTCAAACATGAAATATTATATATGATGACAATGAACTGCAGAGTAAGAACAATCAATCATCAGTTGTATTAAAGGAATAGTTTACTCATGAAAGATTGCTGAAAATATACTCACCCTCAGAAATGTAGCATTTTATCACTTGCTTAACAATGGATCCTCTGCAGTGAATGGGTGCCGTCAGAATGAGAGTCCAAACAGCTGATAAAAACTTCACAATAATTCACAAGCAATCCACAACACTCCAGTCCATCAGTTAACATCTTGAGAAGCCAAAAGCTGTGTATTTGTAATAAACAAATCCATTATGACGTTTTTAATGCCTAAGCATGCCTAAAAGTCTTCCATCCATAATATTATTTTCTCCAGTAAAAAAGTAATCTTGTCTTAATCAGGAGAGAAATATGAACAGGTTTAACAAGTGTAACAATTACATTACAAATATGAACAAGTGTAAAACAGCCCTGAACAAATGGGAGAAGGCAACATGGGATGGACTTTTTGGATTATGGACTCATATTTTGGCCAGAAGTAATGGTTTACAGTTAAAACCTCTTAAGATTTTGGATTCACAAGTCATTAATTGATAGACTGGAGTGGTGACGATTACTTGTGGATTATTGTGATGTTTTTATCAGCTGTTTGAACTCTCGTTCTGACGGCACCCATTCACATCCATTGGCGAGCAAGTGATGCAATGCTGAATTTCCCAAAATCTGATGATGAAACAAACTCATCCACATCTCAGATGGCCTTAGGATGAGTATATTGTCAGCAATCTTCATTTTTAGGTGACTATTTCCTCAAGCAACGTTTTTTTTTTTTTTTTTTACACTTACTTTAAATTAAGCATTTTTCTGATATTTTATAAAATATTTTTCATGCATAAATGCAATGCAAAATTAAAAATATATATATATTAAACTTGAAACTATTACAATGCAATCTTTCCTATTATTTTTATGTTTTCCAGCACAAATACCTAAACACCCTTTAGTTAAGATATAATTATTTCAGAAGCAAAAATACATGAGATATTGTCTTGTTTTCAGAAATATGAAAATTTAAATAAGTTGTTTGGACTCTCCTTCTGACAGCAGCCATTGGTGAGCAAGTGATGCAATGCGGCATTTCTCCAAATCTGATGAAGAAACATCTCAGATGGCCTTACGATGAGTACATTTTCAGCAAATCTTCATTTTTGGGTGAACTATTCCTAAAGCTTCTTTGTAAACCAACTGCATCCTGCAGATTAGTCAGACATCTGTGGCTTGACTATGTGACGTTCATAATACCCCGATGGCTATTCTTGTCTTTGGCTCTTAGGTGTGCTTCTGTTGTTTGTGAAGCAGGTGCCAGTTTATCTTGTGATCTTCCAGGCTTCTGCGTTCCCGTGGAGTGTGTGAGGATTAGGGCGTGTGTTGTGTCGTTCCTCTCTGTCGGATGCGGCTCCGTCTCCGCAAGCCCTCCCTCCTCGTGTCTTTCTGCCGGGAAAGGTTCGGGATAATCAGACTCTAGACGGCTCCTGAGGAAACACCTGCTGCTCTCTCTTTAATTGAGCAGCCCTAATGAGCAGTGGGAATCGCCATGGCGACATCAGAAGACGTGGGCGGGGTTTAACGTGATTGACAGACTCCCTGCCCTGGAGGTCATGGAGTTTGGTATCAGCCTCGGGGGAGCATTTTGTGCTGTCTGTTTACGTTAACATTCATGACGTTGTTTCACTTTTTTATTTCAAATTCTGATCACATCAACTTGATTTTTACACTTTCTAAGGGAAATGTGAGCTGCATTTACAAATGCAAAAAATTGTCTATATGATGCTATGGGTGTTTTCTGGTGCTTTGCTGATGGTTTAAAGAATTTTGTGGATATTATTAATTCAAGCAAAGCATTAGCACATCTCTCAGGAACAAACTGTACGATTTGAGGCATCATTCATGTCTGCAGCACAAATTCTGTAGGATAAATTATGCATCAAAGTATTCACTGAAACTCAAAAACACAAAAATGACTTTCCTCCTCAATATTTTTGTCTGTAAAATACTAAACATTCTTGAGTCAAGATATATAAGAAGCAAAAATACATAAATCTTGTTTTCTAAAATATCAAATTGAATTCTAATTTTAGTTTTTCTAAAAATTTGAAAAATATTTTCTAATAGGGTAAGAAAAATAAACTTATCAGTCATTTTTGCTTTGAATTAAGTGTTTTCTGACTCTGTCTGCAGATATTTGTCATTTGTAAATGCAATGCAAATATCAAGAAACTATTAAACTTCAAACTAATACAATGCAAAAAAAATTTAAATAAGATATATTTACTTTATAAGCAAAAAGGCATGAGATATTGTCTTGTCTTCTGAAATATCAAAATTAAATGAGTCTTTGCTTAAAACAAGCATACGCATAAACTCACTTAATTTAGATACATTTTAGATCTTTCTACTTAAAAAATTTACATTTATTTGCATTTATTTCTATTTGCTGTTATTTGTGGTTTCATTGTACTGTAAATATTTGTGGAATTTTCTGAGCCAAATTGTTTCACTTTTTTAATTATTTTTCAGTGTACAAAAAAGACAAAAATACTAATTAAGACTATTGCTTTTGCACTATATGTGACCCTGGATCACAAAACCAGTCATAAAAATTGAGATTTATACATAGCTGAAACCTGAATATAATATTTTATGCTTTCCATTGATGTATGTTTTGTTAGGATAGGACAATATTTGGCTGAAATCGAAAAAATCGAAATATTGAGAAAATCGACTATAAATTTGTCCAAATTAGACATGCATATAATAATCAACAATTATGTTTTAATATATTTATGGTAGGAAATGTACAAAATATCTTCATGGAACATGATTTTTAATTAATATACCAATGATTTTTGGCATGAAAGAAAAATGTATAATTTTGACCCATACAATGTATTTTTAACTATTGCAACAAATATACCAGTGCTACCTAAGACTGTTTATGTGGTCCAGGGTCACATATTAATTTCTAGTTTAATAGTTTCTTGCAATTTGCATTGCATCTATGCATTTAGCAAACATTTTCATTCAAAGCCACTTAAATTGCACTTATTACTTCATGCATTTCCTAAGAAGCAAACCCATGACATCAGGGTTGCTTGCACAATACCCTACTGTTTGAGCTCCAGAAATGCTTAACTTGATGCTCGCCTTGGCAAACAATGCTAATGCGCCCTGATTGCATTAAAGAGCAAAAATTTCCATCTGAACTAATTCGCCGCCTTTGAATCAGAAACATATTCAGAGTGTTTTTTACACTGTGCTGCTAATTGCATCAAGCAGTCTACAGTAATCATTCGCCGTAATTATCCGCCACTGACTGCGATGGGCGGCCGATCTCGTTTCCATCACTGTGGCAACTCCAAATGCTTATTGCTGTTGCAATGGCACAAAAACCATTCTTATCCCTGCCATCCAGAGTTACTGCAGCCAAAGTTGTTTCGTCTCATGGCAGACTGGCTCAAATCCAGACCTGATGCTCGTCCTTAATTCGGTAATCTGTAATACAGCTGGAAGGCTTGCTTTACACACATGCGGCCGTGCCACATTAAGCTCCCAAACAATGAGATATTGATTGCGTTTGATAGCGAACGCTAGACGTGAGGGGTTTATGGCCCCCGTCTATTGGCTGAGGCTCATCGGTGTGGTTTTGCGACTAACGCAGGTATCATAATCCTCCTTTTTAAATGACATGGATGTTTGGCAATTTCTCAGCCCACTGCGGCAGAAAATACCTCAAGATACGGGAGCTGATGGAAAACTAATGGCATTGTCACGGCGGTCCCGAAGCCTTCGGGCAGCAACGGATACGGGTATCTCTAACAGCTGACGAAAGCGACTCCCTCATCGCCCTGAGCCTGAGAAAGAGGAATGCGATGTGAAAATGCCTCACATCCAATGGAGTAAATGACAGTGGGCCACCTTGACAGCTTGTTGCTTCGCATCACTGTATGGTTTTAACGACAGTCTATTTAAAGTTCCCACTCCCTGCAGACGCATCCCACCAGTCTGTGTCACAACATCCGCAGTTTGTTCAACCCGCAGTCCACATACACACACACATTAATGTTTGGGGAGTAACTAACTAAAATTAGCAAGGCTACTAAATACATTTTTCAGCTGGATGACAGTGGTGCTGCAGTTTCAAAAATAGTGTTGCTTTTACAGTTTCAAGCTCATTTGTCCAACAAACATGTATGTACACTCTTAAAAATAAAGGTGCTTTTAAAGGGTCTTCACAGAGGTGCCACAGAAGAACCATTTTTGGTTCCACAAAGAACAATTCAGTCAAAGGCTCTTTAAAGAACCATCTCCTTCTTTGAAACTTATAATTGGAACCTTTGTGAAACAGAAAGGTTCTTCAGATGTTAAAGGTTCTTTATGGAACCATTTAGACAAAAAAGGTTCTTCTATGGTATCATGAATCACCTTTATTTTTAAGAGACTGGCAAACCAATCAAACACTGTCTCTTAGAATGTGATGGTGATAGGTGTGTCAATTCATATTTAATAATATAAATAAGTATCAGTCAGTAATATTCACAGAAGGTCATGTGCATAAGTTTAGGCTAATACTTCTTAACCTACCCTGCTGAAAAAAACAGCTAAACCAGCCTAGGCTGGTTGGCTGGTCTTAGCTGGTTTAAGCTGGAAGTAACTGGTTTTAACTGGTTTCCCATCCTGACCAGCTAAAACCAGCCTGCTGACTGGAAAAGTGGCCAAAACCCCTCTAAAACCAGCCTGCTGACCAGCTAAGACCAGGCTGGTTTTAGCAGTTTTTTTTACCAGGGTAACCAGAAGCTTATTTAATATTAACAATGCAATCCTTTCAATAATTTTCTGTATATCTAGGCAATCAAGTTATTTAAATATAGAAGATTTTCGCAATGTGTCAGCAGTTGGCCATATTGGCGGCACTGAATGTAAACAATGCCACTGAACCGAACGTAACCTGTATATTTTGCTGATTATTGCTGCTGAAAATGGTCAATTATTGTCATGTTTTGGGCTGTGCTAATTGGTTGAACCAGGAAAAAACATTCAGAGTACGGCAGACTGCCAAAAGTTACAACAAATCAAGGAGAAGAGTGCAAAAACTGTTGTTTGTGGTTGGCCGAACTGAACCAGGATTTCCAAGGCAAGAATCTTGACAACATTCGAGTTTGTTTTTATCATTTCCGGTCAGGTAGGTTAAATATTATGCTAATATCTTAATTAATACTGTTTGTACGTATCTTTAACACCTATTGACTTTAGTTTGTCAAAATATTGTGCCCTTTCCTGTTCACTAAATCCTTGTAAAGTTGTTTACATCCGAGTATTTCCAATATGGCGATGTATCTGGGTAAAGTATTAGTTAAAGTATTCTAAATTAATATGTAGCTTGTATGGTTTGAATGTCTGCCCCTTTAATTAATTGACCCCTAACAGGATGCAACTCTAATCATTTCCTGTGTTGACTCCGCCTCTTTCTGTTTTCAAGGTAAGTTCATCCAGCTGTGTTTTCATTGCTTTTATAGTAATTTTTGCTTCTATTGTTCCACTGTTTATGCTTATTTGGTATAATCTGCCTCAATGATTGGACTATTTTAATATTTTGGTTTGTATATGAATGTATTTTATGTCTATCTTATTAATTACCATGCCTTTTGCTTTTACTTATTTACAGATGTGCAAATGTTGACTATACAAACTTTTAAAGGAGTTTACTGTTATTTTTCATCAGGTATAGGTTTTTATTATTTTTAGTTAATGTATTGTTTCATACTCTGCTGTTTTGATGTTTACTCCTTTAACATGTATATGTATTTAATGTTATTTGATTCAATTATTGGATCATTTTAATAATTCACTTATATTTTGTCTCTGTGTCATTAATGATCATGACTTTGTCATGTTCACCATTATTTCCATTTACAGCTGTATGAAGGGTGTCCATACAAACTTTTAAAGATGCTTACTGTCATTTTTCATCAGGTATGTTCATTTTTGTTCTTTTTTTAACAGCTTTTCTCTTTACAAGATGTTAATTGATGGACTGGAGTGGTGTGGATTACTTGTGGATTATTGTGATGTTTTTATCAGCTGTTTGGACTCTCATTCTAACGGCACCCATTCACATCCATTGATGAGCGAGTGATCCAATGCTGCATTTCTCCAAATCTGATGGAGAAACAAACTCATCTGCATCGTGGATGGCATTAGGGTGAGTACATTTTCAGCTAAATGTTAATTTAGGGTAAAATTATTCCTTTAAAGGCATAAATGTCATATAGAGACAAGAACAGTATAAATTCTTGAGGTGGGCTCTTGGCTCAGGCCAAAGCATCCGCCCACAGCGCCGCATAGCAGTCTGTTACAATGACTCAGAGCACCTTAGATACGGCACTGCATCGCCATGGCAACCACCCACAACTCCCTAGCATCATGACAGCGAGTTTTGCACAAGCAAACAGCACTCGCAAAAAAAAATTATTAGAATGTGAACTGTGCCTGTCATGCCATTAGATGCTACTGTATTTCATTTGCTCAAAATTTTTAAAGGTGCCATAGAATGCATTGATACAATATTTTAGATTGTTCTCTGATATCTACATAGAAGGTATATGGCATAGGAAAGGGCAAAAGTTCTCAAGAAACGGTTTTACATGTCCATTTACAACCCTAGGATTTGTCCCTAGAATGAAATGCTCTGTTATTACCTTATTTGGAAGGTTTATGAATAATAATGATGAGCTCTGCTCTGATTGGCTGTTTCACAGAGCGGCTCATTTCAGTAGCTCGCACATAGAGGAAAATATATATTTAATCACGGAGCCCGAGCCGCTTTTAATATGCGGGTCATTGAAACTGCTGTTTTGAATCATTTTACTTTTGAGATTTGCAATTGCACGTGCTCTGTGTAACGTTATACTACAGCGGCAGTACTTACCACATATTTTACAAGTTTAGATGCTTGTTAGTGATGCTCAGGATCTGTAAATCATTCGCTATCATCCGCGTAGTCATCTCTCCTTACTCTGTTTATGTGGTAAGTGAAATCATATGTACTGCAATGTAACAGGCTAGCGCTAGCAAGAAGCTAACCGTGTCCCTTTAGTGGCTTGCCTTATTTTATTAGAACGCCTTATTTGTTTTCCTTGCCTTTATGCGAACAGACACCAACCTGTCCCTGCACTTAACATCTCCTGCACAACCTGGAACATAACATTTATTCCTGTGATCTGCCATTTTCGCTATTGTCCTCGCTTTGTTTTTGTTTTTTGTTTTTTTCACAATAGCCTAGCTTGCTTAGATATGCAAATGTTGGGGGCGTTACTATTAATGATCGAGACTATAAATACAGTTTTTCATTCTATGGCACCTTTAAGATCACAACCACCCTTGTTCGGTCTGAGCAACTTACAGTTGTGAAAGTTGGTCCTGAGCCCATATTTGAGTGTTTCCAGAGCAGGATATTTTCAACACTGACTGACAGTATGTCTCTGAACAGAAATGTCACAAAATGTCTCCGATTCTGGCAAATGTCAGCACAATGGCCCGGAGTACAGTACGAAAAGCGCTAAAATTACACCCAACTTTTTCCTTGAAGGTGAAGTTATCTGTCTTATTCATGCGGCAGTTTCCAAGACAACCTTTGAAAGCAGATGACGGTATGCATTACTGGTTTATCAAGGACTCTAAATATAGTTCCCATTGTGTTTCACATCTCTTTTAAAATCAAGACTCCTAGTTTCGCAGTCTTTCATGTTCTTTGTGATGCCTTGTGATATAATGAACCCGTTGTGAGTGTGCGCTCATTGTCTTGCGACGAGAAGCTCCTGAATAAGTTTCAGCTCAGCACCTGTATGTTTGCAATCTCCTGGGTCTCTTATCTACCATCACTTTTTGTTTTCTCCCTTCTCATGGATTATTCTAAGTGTTGAGAATTCAGTGCACCTGAGATCGAGATAAATTTGGTGCCGTTTCAGATTTCTAGTGCCGAGCTAGAGAAAAATCCTGCTGATCCATTTTTAATGAGGATTCTCCTCATAGATGCTCTGACCCAGTATCGGTTGTGCAGAGCAGAAGAGAGTCAGTCTGGAGGAAAGCAGGTGGTAATGGAGACTCCATTTAAAGCCCCCTGTGATGAATTAGCCTGCTGACACTAGCTCGCAACACACTCATGTACGCACAAACACTCTCCGACACGCACACACACTCTTCCTCTAGCCTTAAGCTGCTTCCAAGAAAACCGCCCCAGGGGTGACATTGGTTTGATGCTGTAAACACATCTGTGAGTGAGTGTGAGTGTTAGCATGCAGGTTAGAGGTTGGCTGTGGAAGACATTTAAGAATATTTTAATCCATTTAAAAGCCTGCAACATTATATCAAGCTTTCTTTGAGATTATTATAACATGCGCTGATGAGTATTTTTAAATGAAACATTAAAGCGAATGGCTCAGTGACTCACTCATAAAGACAGGCAGAATACTTACCATTCCGCTATATCTGTATATGACACAATGTGTCATAAGGTGTATACTAGATTGATCTTCTGAATTCAAACAGTTGTGTTAATGATTCAGTGACTCAATTACTTGTTTTGTTGCCTAATGAAACAGTATTTTCAAATGAATCAGTTTTGAATGAGCAATGACTTATTTAAAAGATAAACAAGTCAGGGTTGAATGAACAATTCAATGACTCGCTCATAAACAAAGCCATTTGTTTTTCTCCATAGTGAATCAGTGTTTTTGAATAAATCAGAAGACAGGCTGAATTATGAGTATCATGCTACCATAATATTTTTTTACTATTTCTGCCACATCTTCATGGCACAAATAGTAAGAGAGGTGTAGTAGTTTGCTCTTTCGAATTGAAACAAATCAGTTGGGTTAATAATTCAATGACTCAATGATAAAGAAAGACATTTGTTTAGTTTCTTTATGAATCAGTATTTTTAAATGAATCATTTGTGAATGAGCAATGGCTCACTCTGAAAGACAGTTACTTGTTTTGTTAATGAACGAGTGATTGTTTTTAAACAAAAGGGTTAAATGAAGAATTCAATGACTCGCTCATAATCAAAGGCATTTGTTTGGCTCTTTAGTGAATCAGTATTTTTGAATAAATCATAAGGCTGAATTATGAGTATCATGCTCCCATTCTATTTTACTACTTCTGCCACATTGTTATATGACACAAATAGTATGAGTATGAGAGGTATACTAGTTTGCTCTTCAAACAAATCAGTTGGGTTAATGTTTCAATTAACTTGTTTTGTGAATGAGCAATGAGTCACTCAGAAAGACAGTTTTGTTGATGAATGAGTCAGTGTTTTTTTTTTTTGAATGAATTGGTTGAATGAATGATTCAGTGACTCGCTCATAAACAAACCTATTTGTTTTGTTCCTTAATGAATCAGTGTTTTTGAATAAATCATAAAGACAGGCTGAATTATGAGTATCATGCTCCCATTCTATTTTACTGCTTCTGCTACATTGTTATATGACACAAATAGTAAGAGTAAGAGAAGTATACTAGTTCGCTTTTCCGAATTCAAACAAATCAGTTGGGTTAATGATTCAATGAACTTGTTTTGTTTCTTAATGAATCAGTATTTTCAAATGAATCAGACTTACTCAGAAAGAGAGTTACTTGTTTTGTTGATGAACGAGTCAGTGTTTTTGAACGAATGTGTTGAATGATTCAATGACTAACTCATAACAAAAGACTTTGTTTTGCTTTTGAATAAATCATAAGGCTGAATTATGAGTATCATACTACCATAATATTACTACTATATACTCTTTATATGACACAAATAGTAAGAGTAAGAGAAGTATGTAGTTTGCTGTTCCAGATTCAAACAAATCAGTTGGGTTAATGATTCAATGACTCAATTGTAAAGACATTCACTTGTTTCAAACCTTCATGAATCAGTATTTTCAACTGAATCAATTGTGAATAAGGAATGGCTGACTCGAAAGACGGGTACTTTGACAGTTTTTGTATGAATGTGTTGAATGAATGATACAGTGACTCGCTCATAAACAAAGGCATTTGTTTTGTTCCATAATGAATCAGTGGTTTTGAATAAATCATAAAGACATTTATAAGTATCATGCTACCATTTCTAGAACTAATCGGTTGAATTAATGATTCAGTGACTCAGTCACGAAGACAAACATTATTTTGTTCCTTAATGAATTAGTGTTTTCTCACTCATACAGACAATAACTTCTTTTATTGATAAATGAATCAGTTTTCACTCATAATGACAAGCATTAGTTTCATCCTATAAGGAATGTTTTTTAAGAATCAGTTGTGAATGAGCAATGATTCCCTCACAAAGACAGTTACTTGTTACTTGTTTTGTCCATGAATGTGTCAGTGCTTTTGAGTGAATGAGTTAAGTGAATAATTCAATGACTTATTGAGGATGACTCAGTAAATCATAAAGGATTGGCATTTGTTTTGCTCTGAATGAATTTGCCTGAAACTATACGTTTAAAATCACATGTAAACACAGTTTATGCATTGTCAGCCATTTATTGTAGGATAGAATGGGATGGTACATTAATCTCCTGAGGGAAATTGAGGCGGTACAGCAACAAACATAAATCACAGAATAGGAAATAGCAATGAGTGCAATTCAATACACTGCCATAATAACAGATGACTAGAAAGATTAGAAATGATAGAAATAAACATATATACTGTCATAATTATTTTGATGAGTTAAAGTAATAGAAAAACCTACATTGAAGTAGACTTATTGTACAATATGTTTTACTGATGAGAGTTTGTTAGTTTTGTTTTGTTAGTCCATATCTAAACTCTAATTATGTGAAGTCGTTTCATTGTGCTGTTTCTGGATGAAACAGAACTCATCTCCCGCAAGGTCGATGTTATACCAGCTCATCAGATCAGACAGCCTTACACATCTCTCTCAAATAACCGCTCCTGCTGGGTATCAGAGGCGATCAGAGGCCGCTTGCTTGGACATTATCCAAGTAGTTCAGTCAAACAGAATTGAGAAGTCACATGCTTATCAAGCCTCAGATCGGAGCCCCTGGAGATCATCTGAGAGCTGGACCTCCTCCTCCTCCTCCTCCTCCTCCCAGAAGAGTGAAGCCTGCTGAGACGGGGAAACACAAGAGAGAGATGGAACACAATGCACCGACCGAGAGCCGTTCACAGAGCGCTCATTGTTCCCACTGTATAAGCATTTGTGCCACAGAGACCCTTCTGAAGCTCTGGCCATGCCACGCCACTCGTTTGCGGGGGCGGTGTGTTCATTTCTCTCTTTTTCTGTTGCTTTGTGATTTCTCCATCTCAGCTTTCACTAGCTTTGACAGCAAATCTGGGCTGCGGGGATGTCAGCTGGTGCTCTGTGCACATATATCTCATACTCTGCAGAAAAAATTCTCTCCTACACTCTTATAACAAGGTTCTTTTTGGCATTGGTGGTTCAATGAAGAACGCTCAAAAAAATTGAATCTTTCAAGGTTCTTAAGGTTGTTCAGAGTTTTAAATGCTCTTCACACTAAGAAAAAGTGGAAACAACCAAATGATTATTCTATGGCATCACTGTGAAATCCCCTTTAGTATTAAACTTTTAGTGGCATTATTAGAGACAGTCTGCTCAATGGGTGGACAAACAGAGGTGGCAAACGTGCGTCATTGTCGAAATCACATGCCAGGCTTGAAACAATGCCCGCTCTGTGGCTCTTCGCACGAGTGGGATGTGCAAGACCACATCACCTCTTTCTCAAGACACGTGCCACTGCGGGATGGCCAGCTGCCTGCACGGAGGTCAGATAAGGAGGAAATGACAGATACTTTTGGCTGCTGTATGAGCAAATACACAACGGCAATAGAATGAGGAAGACCAACATCCAAACAACCAATTGTTCTTAATTGGTTTTGCTTCAGCATCCGACCCGACAGTTATATACATATATATATATACTGCCACTCACAAGTTTGGGATCTGTGTGATTTTTTTTATGTTTTTTAAAGAAGTGCTCATCAAAATACAGGGGACAAAAATGTAATTATGAAATATTATTGCAATTTAAAATAACAGTTTTCCATTTTAATATACTTTAAAATATGATTTATTCCTGTGATGCAAAGCTGAATTGTCATCATCATTACTCAGTGTCACACGATGCTTCAGTGTAAAAAAAAAATGTTAAAAAGTAAGAAAGAAAAAAATGACTGACCCCAAACTTTGAACAATAGTGTATATTGTTGCAAAATATTTCCATTTTTAAAAAATGCTGTTCCATGCTGTTTTATTCATCAAAGAATCCTGAAAAAATCACAGGTTCAAAAAAACATATTAAGCAGCACAACTGTTTTTAACATTGATAATAAATCAGCATATTAGAATAATTTCTGAAGAATCATGTGACACTATTCAGCTTTGCATCACAGAAATACATTCTATTCTAAAGTATATTAAAATAGAACGCCTCTATTTCAAATTGCAATAATCTTTCACAATTTTACTGTTTTTTCTATATTTTTAATAAAAAATGTAGCCTTGATGAGCTGAAAATACTAAAAAAGAGGGTTTTTTTAACAGTGTCCTTTTTTTAACTGTCTTTTTGTTTGTTTGGCTGATTGTTTATTTTACGTAAAGGAAAGCTGGATATTACAAATTTAAAAAAAATATGTACACCATGTCATTTTTTGCATGTATGTTATTATTATTTGTGACTCTGGACCAAAAAAAAAAACTAATTGAGATTTATACACCATATGAAAGCTGAATTAATAAGCTTTTCATTGATGTATCAGCAATCTGAGGGTGCAAAAAAAATCTAAAGATTGAGAAAATCGCTTTTAAAGTTGTCCAAATTAAATTCTTAGCAATGCATATTACTAATAAAAAATTAAGTTTTGATATATTTATAGTAGAAACTTTACACGATATCTTCACGGAACATGATCTTTATTTAATATCCTAATGATTTTTGGCATTACAGAAAAATACAATGTATTTTTGGCTATAGCTGCTAAAGACTGGTTTTGTGGTCCAGGATCACATTTGTAGTTGGGGTTGTGATATGTCTTGCTAGTTTCTGTCAAAATGCAACCAAAACCAAAAAGCAAGCTCAATGTTGTGAATCATAAATAGTGTAAACACAAATTTGGGCACTTTTTAACAGGCAGAAACACTAGTTCATCTGAAGAAAACAGGCTGACATTGGGATGATATTGAAGCGTGATCGCATGACCCCCCAATCCTCTCATCAGCAGTGATTTTCTGCTCAATTTGAGATGAGGACAGGAGGTTTCCGCATTTACGCTAACGTGTTAAAGTGCTTTCTCCTGGAGTGAGGTTACGCGGCCTCTCCTGGGCGTGTTTCAGCCATCGCCGTAATTGCTCGCGAATGGAAATTTCCTGCTCGCCTCTCTGTTCTTCAGAAGGAGCCGATCCATTCATTTCCTGCCATTGCCATAGTAACCGAAACATCTCCCCTTGACTTTGCCATCCCAGAGTTCCTTTCAGGTTGAAATGAAAACCCTGCCTGCACTCATCACATCTCTATAAAAGGCTACTTAGGTAAAGCCGGGGTGCCGTGATGCTGAAGTCGTCTTAGTGCTTAATAAGCTGAGTCTGGGAGCAGAGATGCTTGTTGCCGGGTGAACCTGAGAGAATATGCGGTTGCCATGGTGCAACAATATGACCGATTCAGACACGGTTAGAGAAAATAACAGAAAAGGAAACAAAGTAAAACAGAAAGTGCAGTTAGAATGAAGATAAATAAACAGAAAACAAGAGCTGCTGCTGAGGGAGGATGGGCCTCTGGTCGCCCACTGAGATGATTCATCAGGGCTTACAGAGAGTTGCTACTGGAAACACTGTGTGTGTGTGTGTGTGTGTGTGTGTGTGTGTGAGAGAGAGAGAGAGAGAGAGAGAGAGAGAGAGAGAGAGAGACACTGTTTATTTGCAAGGCCATCAGACCCCAGTTATATGGAGTTTGAAATATCTGAGTCATATTTCACCCTGAAGTCAAAAGAAAGACTGAAATGATGTTTTGATTGGGGTTAATGAGGCCTATAAAGATTTGTTTTTGTACTGACATTTTTGTGAAAATTAAGCACATTTTTCCTGTGGATGTCGTGACTGTTTAGTGCAATAAAAATAACTGAAAATCAGTCAAAAATGAAATAATTTAAACTGCAAAGTATTTACATATCATATCAGTATTTGTTGCATTGCCTTCAGGTTATATATTGCAATATTCCTAAGGATTAAGAATTAAATAATCAAATTAACCGCTAAATTGAAAATAAATTCAAAGTTAGTGAGTCGGTAAAATGTCAGATGCATTATGGCAATTTCATTTTAATAAATTTTAATTTTTAATTTTTAGTACTTTCATTGTCATGAAAATGTCACATTTTTAATATTTTATTGCCTTTTCAGTTTATTTTTTTATTTTTAAATATTTTAATTGTTAAATATTTTATGTATTATTATTTCACTTTTTTATTTCACTGTATTGTTTTAATTAGGTATAAATATTAAGATTAACCGCAATTTAATTTTAATAGTGCTTTGTCATTAAAATGTCATATTAATATTATTATTGACTTTTGAGTGTGTGTGTGTGTGTGTGTGTGTGTGTGTGTGTGTGTGTGTGTGTGTGTGTGTGTGTGTGTGTGTGTGTGTGTGTGTGTGTGTGTGTGTGTGTGTGTGTGTGTGTGTGTATATGTGTGTATATATATATATATATATATATATATATATATATGTATATGTGTGTATATGTGTGTATATATATATATATATATATATATATATATATATATATATATATGTAACTGTTAAATATTTTATGTATTATAAAACATATTACTATTATTATTATATTGTTTGTATTTCTCTGTACCACTTTGGGTTTAGAAAAACGTGTTACAAATAAAATGCATTATTATTATTATTACATTTAAAAAACAATGCAAAAAACCTCATTACTGTAAAGCAAAGAAAAACAATTAAATAATTTAAATGTTTATTGTTTACATATAATTTATTCATTGTACTGCCTTTAGTTTATGTATTACAGTATTCTTCAGTAAATGTCTGAACACATTATTGTAATTTAATATAATATTATTTATCAATAATTTAGTAATGATAACAGGTACAACTTTTGATTTTAGTAATGCATTATTAAATGTTCAAAGTAGAGTTAATGAATCTAATGAGTGCACTGTAACTAATGAACCTTACTGTAAAGTGTTACCAATAATTGTACATATTTCAGCTACTGTTTATGTATTAACTTTAATATTGATGCATGCATACTATATATATATATATATATATATATATATATATATATATATATATATATATATATATTTGCTTTTTCTTTTGATTTTGAGTTGAAATACGAACTGCACATATTTTCACAACATTCAGCCACACAGATGAAATAACCCAGGAAGATTTAGAGGGATGAACTCTCAAGTAAATACGCCTTTGAAAACCTTTTATTCTGTGGGAAATATCATTCATGTCACCTCGGCTTAGCTTTAAAATCTATTTTCCTTTTCCATCTCGGTCGTTACGTGGAGAGAGAGAGAGAGAAGCCATCTGAAATGTGAATTTGAAAGTCACAGAGAGCGAGAGAACATGAATCGAGTGAGTGTCTGCATGCGTATAAATCATCATGCATCATCTGGGATAAAGCCTGTTACTTTTATTAGTCTGATCCGATATGATTATCTCCATGCTCATCTCTGACACCTGCTACTCAGAAAGCGGCGCTCAGACACATTACCATCAAAGTGCTGGGTTTATTCAACTTCTGCAGATGTAATTTTGCAATAATATGAATCTGTGTCAGTGATCGAGTCCGTCTGGAGAAGCGGGTCACTGACTGATGGTGTTTTGGCCGTTAAACTCACATTGACTGACAGCACATTATCTCAGATTAGCGCCGCTCATTAATCAATTAGTTCCAATCAATTCTCTCCGCAGCCACACATTTGCATAAATTATGCACCGGTAGCTGCATATTCATAGTCTGTGATAATCTAAGATAATGAGAGCAGATTCGCTTCATAATGAGAGCAGATTTGGTTCATAATTAGCTCCAGTAGCAAGTGGTGGCATATCTACAGGAATTCTGGGATGAAATTAAAAGAAAATTTGGTTGTTTTACCAATGAAAATAGTGCAGAAACTGGTAAATCAATCAGTAATCCTTTATTTAAGGAGATGTTTACATCCCACTTTCAAAGTGTGCAAAATGTTAATTATTTTACCAAAATAAGAGGGATCATACAAAATGCATGCTATTGTTTATTTAGTACTGACCTGAATAAGAATAAGTGTTTTTTGTTTAGTGATGGATGTTCATGAGTTCCTTGTTTGTCCTGCCGCTCTTCAGAAAAATCCTTCAGGTCCCAGAAATGATTTGGTTTTCCAGCATTTTGGTGTATTTTAACCCTTTTCAACAATGTCTGTACGATTTTGAGATCCATCTTTTCACATTAAGGACAATTGAGGTACTTGTATGCAACTATTTAGAGAAGGTTTAAACATTCACTGATGCTCCAGAAGGAAAAACAATGCATTAAGAATTGAGTGGAGATGTGTAAATTTTTTCTTATTTTGCCTAATTATCATATTTTTTTCATTTAGTTTCCCAGAAGACAAAATAAGTTAAATTTACCCTGATCTTCAAATTCAAAAGTTTTCACCCCCTGGATTTTAATGCATGGTTTTTCGTTCTGAAACATCAGTGAGCGTTTGAACCTTCTGTAATAGTTGCATATGATAATTGCAAAAGATAGTTGCAAAAGATAATTAACATTTTGCAAATTCTGAAAGGGGAATGTAAACTTTTGACCTCAACTATATATACTTACCCTTAGGTGATGAGTGTTTCTTCATCTGATTTGGAGAAATGCAGCATTCCATCACTTGCTCACCAATGGATGTGAATGGGTGCCATCAGAATGAGAGTCCAAACAGCTGATCAAAACATCGCAATAATCCACAAGTAATCCACATCTCTCCAGTCTCTCAGTTAACATCTTGCGAAGTGAAAACCTGCATGTTTGTAAGAAACAAATCCATCATTATGATGAATACCCATCCATAATATATTTTTTACAGTGAAAATCGCCTCCTCTGAATCAGGAGAGAATTATGCACAAATCAAGAACCGTTTACAAGCCAAAAATAGCTCTAAACTAAAATATATGTTATATATTTTGATGTGAAAGGCAACGAGAGATGTGCTTTTTCACTGCAGAAATCGTTATCAAATTTTGGCCAAAAGCAATGCTTTGAAGGTAAAATAATGCATTTGTTTTGAACAAACACACAGCTTGTGGATTATTGTGATGTTTTTATCAGCTGTTTGGAATCTCATTCTGACGGCACCCATTCACATCCATTGTTGAGGAAGTGATGTAATGCTGCATGTCTCCAAGTCTAATGAAGAAGCAAACTCATCTACATCTTGGATGGCCTGAGGGTGAGTAAAGTTTCAGTTTTTAATTCAATTTTTATTTTCTGGGTGAACTAAAACTCTTAAACACAGTTTCTTGGACAGTTTCTTGTACTCAGTGTGAAAAGATAATTAACATTTTGCAAATTCTGAAAGAGGGATGTAAACGTTTGACCTCAACTGATTTTACTCACCCTTAAGCCATCCAAGATGTAGATGAGTTTTTTTCCCCATCTGATTTGGAGAAATGCAGCATTCCATCACTTGCTCACTAATGGATGTGAATGGGTGCCGTCAGAATGAGAGTCCAAACAGCTGATAAAAATATCACAACAATCCACAAGTAATCCACGTCACGCCAGTAAACAATTAACATCTTGTGAAGCAAAAAAACCTGCACGTTTGTAAGAAACAAATCCATCATTATGATGTTTTTAACTTCAAACCACTACTTCAGGCCATAGTACGGGTCCTCCATCCATAATATTGCTTTTTTCAGTGAAGCACTGTTTACAAGCCAAAACAGTACAAATAGCTCTAAACAAATATATATGTTATGCATTTTGATGTGAAAGGCAACAAGATACCTTTTCACTGTAGAAACCATTATTGAATTTTGGCCAAAAGCAATGGTTTGAAGATAAAATAATGCATTTGTTTTGAACAAACACTTTTAGCTTTTCACTTCACAAGATGTTAATTAATAGATTGGAATGATGTGGTTCACTTGTGGATTATTGTAATGTTTTTATCAGCAGACTCTCATTCTGACGGCACCCATTGACATCCATTAGTGAGCAAGTGATATATTTCTCCAAATCTAATGAAGGCACAAACTCATCTACATCTTGGATGGCCTGAGGGTGAGTAAAGTTTCAGTTATTAATTAGATTTTTATTATTTTTAACTCTTAAACACAGGTTCTTGGACTACTGTTCACCTTTTGTCTGACCCTCCGGCTGTTTTGCTACTGTACCTTTAAGACTTCTTTATCTACATAATGAGTATCTCTGCATGGTGCATCAAACTAAAAAAAAAAAATCCAAGTTTTTCAATGAATGACCCATTTAGAGATGTGCACGTGCACATTGCAGTGGAGAAATGCTAGTAGTGAACTAGTCAGGACTAGTATAGGAGAGGAAGATGTTTCTTTTCCGTCTGAGTGGTAGTAGCTCCTGCTATGTGACATTGAGGAACACTGGCAACATGGAAGCAGACAGTGTGTGTGTGAGGCTGAATAATTTATACGGACTGGCTGGGACAGCGAGAGTAAATATTAAGCTAGTTGAGCGATGCATCCTCATGCACACATACACACACACACTTTTTCCCTCTTGTGATTTAGAGGAGTTGGCACTGTGGCATTAGTGTCTCCAGCGGAGTCTCAAAAGCAGATGGATGTTCAGAGGGTGTAAGATGTGTGTCAGTGGGTCAGAGACTACCCAGCATCCTCTGGGGCCTCAGTGGCAAGGACCTCTGCTATGATTCCTTCCCCTTTGCATGGATCATTTCATTAGAGAACAAGTGAAATGACTCTCTGCAAATTCATGCAAACGACTGCTTTGAATCCACTTAATGTGAATCTCACAAAACATGCCCAGGGTACATTACTTCCTAAAATAAAAAGGAAAAAATAATTAAATTATATTATATTATATTATATTATATTATATTATATTATATTATATTATATTATATTATATTATATTATATTATATTATATTATATAAATAATATTGAATTTAAATATTGTTAACTAATAAAATAATGTAATGTGTTGATATTATATAACTAATTAATAATTATTTAAATAAATGTATATTATATGACAAAAAAAAGCTATATAATTTACGTAACTTAATTTAAAATCTTACAAAAACATGCAAAGGTCACATTAGACCCCAAAATAAAAATAAAAATTTGCCATATTTTTCTATAATAATATAATATAATATAATATAATACAATATTTTTTATTTAAATAAATAATAAAGAAATAATAATATTGTCTTTACATGTATTATATAATAATATAATAAATATAATTAAATAATAATATTAATATTGATTACTAGTATTATATAATGTAATAATACTACTATTAAATAATAAAATAATGGAATGTTTATTTATTGTAAATGTATATTATATGACTAAAAAAACTATTATGTCACTTGTTGTCATACAAAAACATGGTGACATGTTATTTTTAAAAATAAAGAAATAATATTAATATTAATAATAATATTAGATTTAAATATAATTAGTATTATGTTAATATTATATAATTATATTATTAAATATAAAACTATATGTAAAATACTGAATATTTATTTATTTAACAAGTAAATCAATAAAAAATAATATAAACAAAATCACACTTTTATCATTAAACTTATGGTAAATTACATTAAACCCCTAATTTTTTCAGTAAATAAATGATAAATTATCAAAATGAATAAATAATAATAATTTTAAAATAAATGTATATTATATGACTAAAATAAAAACTATATTATGTTATTTAAGTAGATTTTTACAAAATCATACCAAGGTGACATTACACCCCAAATATTTTTCTATAATATAATCATCTATGATAATATAAGTATACATTTTTATAATTATAATTATAAAACAATAGTTATATTTCTCTAATAATATAATATAATTAATGTTATATAATAATGATTTAATATTTAATAATATAATATTTAAAAAATATTAAATATTGATTTATATAACAAATATTTTAAATATTTATTTTATGAAGAAAATAAAATTATCATTAAATTTATGGTAAATCCCATCACACCCCAAATTACGAAGAAATATACTAATATAAAAAGTGTTCATATTATTTATAAATTCCTTTATTAAAAATAAAAATTTTAGAAATAGTATCGCATTAAATGTCATTTAATTATTTTATACAAAAACACATCCAGATCACATTTCATATATATTTTAATTTTTTTTTTAATTAGGATTATTTTTATTAATAATATTGAACCACTAACTGCTGTGATTGATCAATCAAAATCAAGCACAATCACCTGTATAGTAATTCCTTTGTTTAGTTTAGTTTTAGTGAATCTGGCGTGATCCTAATTTGTGAGATTTGTCTATTATTTCACTTTCAGACACAAAGGAAGTAGTTTGAGCATTAATTATACACATTCACTATTGTCAAGACATTCAGGATTTGACTGAATGCATGCATGTTGCGTATTGTGCTGCTGGCATGTTTAAGGGCTGTCACCTGTGGAGATGTGCCTCCGTTTAAGGCTGTTAATCTTTTATTATGCAAATCCTAATTGGACTGTTCAGATTCACTTCGGCCCAGTGACCTCGACGCAGGGGAGCCGTCCCAAAGCTGTGACATTACCCAGCATTCCCTGCTTACCGTATGCATACACAGACACGCCGCGGGAGCCGCGCACAACCTGAGCCTCGCATGCTAATGCAGTTGTTAGAGCAGAACTTTTCATTGGCGCTCATCTGATATCCAGCTAAGCCATCTATCGCTGAATTCAATTCCAGATACGGTCACCATATCAGAAGAGCGCTTCCGATTCACTGCCTGAATGTTTTGTTTGTATCAGGGCTTTAATAATTTAGTTTTCGTGGGGCTGACAGAATGATTCTGGCATTTTAATGGATTAACATGAAGGCGATTTTCATTCTGGATGGGTGATGAGTGATGTTTGTCCTTCCGCAGTCAATCAATCGGGACGGGAGGTCTGGGATTTGGAAATGGAAGAAGACGCCTCACGCCTCAGCGATTCAACACATAAATCTCCAGCCCTGTCCCAGAAGATCAGGAACAAAAACGGTTAAGAAACATCTTTTCTTTTCTTTTCTTTTTTGTTCTTTATCATAGCTCAAAAACCCGATAGACTTTTTAAGAGGGACTCAAGCCATATATATATAGATCCAGATACCATAGCAACCACTCAGAACACCCTAGTAACTATTAAACATTCTAAATACAGCAACAGTAACTGATTACATTTTATAATGCTCATCAGATTAGTTACTTTTTATGGATTACATGATTTCAAATTATTCACACAATGGCTGTAAATTATTTATAACTTATTGATTCTCTCTAATTCTCCTTTTTCTGTCTTTTCCAAAATTTTATTGTAGTTTTATTGTATTCGCAATATCAGTCAAAACCCCTCGATCTAAAATATTTACTTCAAGTCCCCCTGAGATTTATTTAAAAATAATCTTTCAGTCATTCAACAAAACATTTGCATGTTCTCTGATGTTGATTAATATTCACATTGCATTTCTCCCTTTTTTTATAAAACAATAATTCCATTTAAATCTATAAACAAGTCGGCGCCGATAGCCTTGTGGGCAGCACGCCGACATACAGCGCCGTTGTGCTCCGGGCGTCTCGTGTTCGAATCCCAACTCGAGGACCTTTCCCGATCCCGCCCCCCATCTTTCTCCCACTTCGTTTCCTGTCACTTCTGATCTGTCCTATCTCAATAAAGGCAAAAAAATAATCTTTAAAAAAAAAATCTATAAACAAGTTTAGGTCAAAAGTAATCCCAAAAAGTAATCCAGAACACTTTACCTAAAAAAGTAATCTAGATTACATTAGTGACTACAGTTTTCATTGTGTAATCAGTAATCATTTACAGATCAGTAACAGACTACAATTTGTAAGTAATTTACCCAGCACTGGCGGAGCAATGTTCTAAAATATGAACATCCTGGCAACCACATAACATTCTAAAAACATCTATGAACACCCTAGTAACCACATACTGTAACAACATACTAAAAACATCTGTGAACATCGTAGCAACCACAAAGAAACATTCTAAAAGCATCTATGGACACTCTAGTAACAACATACTGTAACAACAATGTAAAAACCTCTGTGAACACCCTAGCAACCGTATAACATTCTAAAAACATCAATAGTATCCACATACTGCAACAACATTCTAAAAACATCTTTGAAACACATAACATTCTAAAAACAGCAATGAATACTCTAGTATCCACATACTGTAGCAATATTCTAAAAACATCTATAATATCCTAGCAACCACACAGCAATGTTCTGGCAACTACCTGATCACCATGGCACTGATTTCTGTAAAAGCACCATTCATATTTGGCTAAGAATATAAAAATGTAGTTATTATTATATGAACCTCCATCTTTAAGTCAATGCTGGAAGGCCGGTGATTAAAAAAGGGAATTGATTTGATTTGATCTGTGCAGGTCCTTGTCCCTAGTGGAGCAGATATCTGTAATTAGATTTGCAGAGATGACGAGCGCTCAGTCTGTCTATCAGCGCTGCCTAATCTTGAAATGCAAAGTTATGTCATTCTCTCGCTAGAACAATTAGTAATAATTAATAAAGAAAAATGCTGGTGCAGAAAGCCTCTGAAAACAAACGCTCTGCCTTTCCTGATTTTCTAACAAAGGCTAATGGCCTCTCCAAACCAGTTTTCTCTCAATTGATGGATGCAAATTGCAACTCGGGTTTAATTGCTGACATTAGTTTGACATTCTTCTGGCATTTTAACCAAACGTTTCTGAAAAGGGGATATGAAAAACCAGCCCTTCAGATTTTTGCATTTATTAGGAGTAATGCCGTGAATAATAATGGAGTTCTCCAGGGTGAGCAAACGAACGCTCAATCCGGCAACAATGCATGACCTTCATTTAGCCAAACCTCTGTCCTCTGCACATTGTGGTCAGTATATTTGAACTCAGCATGGCCACTCCCTTCTGATTTGCATATTCATGCCTCTGTTCTCTTTATATTCAACAATTGCATGGATACTGAAAGGTCAGCAGTTTGATGCAGTGTCCATTTCTGATGTAGCTGTTCTTTGTTCCTTCCCTCAGCAATATTTTCCATTTTAATGAACAGGATTTCACCAATTATGGCAGGAATATATCAAATAATATTTCCAAATTTTAGGCAAGCCAATTTGCAAGCCTGCAGAGCTTGCACCAACTTAGTTATTTATATTCTTAGGTGAGGTCATCTGAATAAATAAGCTTTCAATTGATGGTGTATGGTTTGTTAGGACAGGACAATTTTTGGTCAAGATGCAACTATTTAAAATCTCTTATGAATCTTAGGGTGCAAAAAAATCTAAATACTGAGAGTTTTTCTAAGTTTTTCCAAATGAAGTTTTTGGCGATGCATATTACTAATCAAAGCTTAAGTTTTTATATATTTACAGTAGGAAATTTACAAAATATCTTCATGGAACATGGTCTTTACTTAATATCCTAATGATGTTTGGCATAAAAGAAAAATTGATAATTTTGACCCATACGATGTATATTTGGCTATTGCTACAAATATACTTGTGCTACTTCACCTCATTTTTGAAAAAAAAAAAAAAAAAAAAAAAAACACTAAGAATCAATAGTTACCATTGATTTTTGACAATTTTTTTTTATATATTTCAAAGAATTACTTGAGGGTGAGTAAATGATGACAGAACTTTAATTTTTGAGTACAATATCCCTTAAATACCCATTTTAAAGAATCAATGTAAATGGCATTATATACGCAATTGTAATTGCAGTGTAAATGCATTCATGCCATCTCTGAGCTGCAACAAACAGTCTGTAAATATATCTAAATACTAATTTAGATGGAGCTAATAAATAAATAGATAAATAAAAGCAGTTGTAGCCTACAAATTTAAGTGTAAAAAAAATCTGTTAAATTAAAATATTTGTCTAAAGCTTGGTTGTATAATGTCTATTTGATGCTTTTTATATTTAACACAAAAAAATTGTTTAGAAAAATTTGATGTGTGATTAATCTGCAATTAATTAGATTAATAATCACCACATTGTGTTAATTAGATGTTTAAACAGTTATCACCTGGCAGCCATAGTTTTTAGTTTTAGTACCCTTGCTTATAAGGTTGTTGGCTATGTGGACAGCAATGAGCTCACTAGGTTTCGGAACACAACTAATACCCTCTCAGTTATCACTAAGTGGCCATATCCTGCAGATAATCTAGTTGCTGACGACATCATATCCTGCCCCCATGACCCCTGAATGTAAACCAACACTAACCATTGATAGTAATGCCCATCTTCAGCTAGTTAAAACGCCTCTATGCCCTTACCGTATTACATATTCCCTGGAGTTACCAATCACTCAAGCGGAAACGTCAGAAGTGCCAGACCGCTTGTAAGGTGTTTGCTTTGCTAAGGCAAGCATCAATGTTGCTTTTGCTCAAATGGTGCGTTTTTTTAAGCACTCAGATGTATGTTTTTACTTGATGGACAGTGAAAGAAGCAAAATAATCCCACAGACTTTAAGGATTTGAGCGATGCCAGAATATCAGTTTGAGGGGTCTTTAGTTCTATGTTTTTAATTATTTTGAAAAAAAGGTTCTTCTACTCACCAAGGCTGCATTTGTTTGCTGAAAAATACAGTAAAAATAGTTAAATTATGAAATATTATTATAATTTAAAATACATGTTTTCTACTTGAATATATTTTTGATATGTAATTTATTCCTGCGATGAAAGGCTTAATTTTCATTATCATTACTCCAGACCGCTTGTAAGGTGTTTGCTAAGGTAAGTATCACAGTTGCTATTGCTCAAATGGTGCTTTTCATTTTTGAGCAATAAGATGTATGATTTTCATTTGATGGACAGTGGAAGAAGCAAAATATTCTCATAGACTTCAAGGATTTGAGCTAAAATTGTAAAATATTATTAGAATTTAAAATAACTGTTTTCTATTTGAATATATTTTAATATGTAATTTATTCCTGTGATGAAACGCTGATTTTTTTCAGCATCATTACTGCAGTCAGTGTCACATGATTCTTCAGAAATCATTCTAATTTGCTGATTTGTTTCTTCATATGTGACCCTAATCCACAAAATTTATTGTAAATTAAATTTATCATCTGAAAGCGGAATAAAAGAGCTTTCCATTGATGTATGATAACATTTGGTTGAGATACAACTATTCTAAGGGTGCAAAAAAATCTAAATATTAAAAAAATCACCTTTGAAGTTGTCCAGATGAAGTTCTTAGCAATGCATATTACTTATCAAAAAATAAGTTTTGATATTTTTTTTTTATATATATTTTTGACATAGAAGAAAAATAGATAATTTTGACCCATACAATGTATTGTTGGCTAATGCTATAAATATACCCGTGCTGCTTTTGACTGGTTTTGTGGTCCAGAAATGACAGTATAAATGTCTTTACGGTCACTTTTGGTCCATTTAATGCATCCTTCTCAAATAAAAATATTAAAATCTGCCCCTATCCTTATGGTGATGAATTTTGCATATGCAAGCATGCTCTATTTCTACTTCTATTGTACATCTTTTGTCAGTTTGTTCTGTATTTTCTTCTATTAGCAAGCGTCACCTTTTTGCAAGATTGCCAGGATGTTGTTCTCCCTCAACAGCAGTCACATGAAACACGTCCTGTACCCTTTCAACCTGACATGCATTGTTACCTCGGGTTTAAACTCAAGAACCTTCAGCCTAGTTTCCAGCTCATACTCAGGTTGCCATGGGAGCTCATTAAAAAAAGAACTACGGCTATGTCTTTATTCATTTCTCATCTGAGCATTTAACACAAGCAGATGTAAAATGCAAAAGTGCGTTTTGCTGGGTGATGACGCAGCTGGACACCGGCATCCGTTGCGAGACACAAGGACGTGCTGAGGACACTCAGACCACTGACATCTGGCTGAGTGCTTAGAAAACCTTGCTTCCCTAACTTTCACCGCCTGCCTCGTATGCTTATCAGGCCGCAGCTGTAAACATGCTAACTGACCGAATGTGAAAATGTGAGAAGAAGGACTGCAGCTGAAGTCGTTGTCTCCATGGCGATGACCTTGCACTGCTTTAACAGCCTTACAGTGTAACCTCAAAGATATAAATTACAGATGGGAGGTAAAGATAGTGTCAAGCAATTGCTCTGGTGTATGTGTAATGGAGATATATTGACGCTTTCAAATGCAGCTTCAATCCAGCTCTGAACTAGCTGTCTAGCCCAGCACGGACGCTGTGGAAATCTCGCCTGAGATCGTTTAAAACCTCATTACAGATGCAAAGCTCGGTGCGGAGGACCCAGGGAGAGCAGCAAATGAAGGGAATACCTAATAAAACCTAGAAACGGTAAACAAGAGTGAAACCCCTCTTGGGACGTCGTCTTGTCCTCCCCCTCGTGACCCGGCCGCGCCCCTCTGACACTAAACCAGACGCACAGAGCCGATCAAACCAATAAGAGACGCAAATTGGAGGAAATGGGATCTGAAATTGCATTTTTAGATATCCATTAAAGTCACGCACTGAGTTCATCTTTTTTTAACAGGCCTGATGGCACAAAATTGATGACTGCATCAGTCATATAGAGCTTCTGGTCATATCTATAAATCATAAAAGGTTTTTTTGGGGGGGGTGGGGGGGATGCATGTGTTTCAATGTATTGTCATAATTATAAACACTGGTTTGTAATGCAAATAGTTTGACAGTTTAATGCAGTTTTATAGCGAATAGAAAGTCTTGCACATTTACATAGAATAGCTTACTGCCATGCAAAATGAGGTGAATATATATGAATAGAATGGTTGCGAATGGCTCTGGTGAAATGTACATGACCTTTTTGCCCCTTTTATGCTGGTCCTTTGCTGGTTTATGTTGGTCCTTTGCTGGTTTATGTTGGTCCTTTGCTGGTTTATGCTGGTCCTTTGCTGGTTTATGCTGGTCCTTTGCTGGTTTATGTTGGTCCTTTGCTGGTTTATGCTGGTCCTTTGCTGGTTTATGTTGGTCCTTTGCTGCTTTATGCTGGTCCTTTGCTGGTTTATGTTGGTCCTTTGCTGCTTTATGCTGGTCCTTTGCTGGTTTATGTTGGTCCTTTGCTGCTTTATGCTGGTCCTTTGCTGGTTTATGCTGGTCCTTTGCTGGTTTATGTTGGTCCTTTGCTGGTTTATGCTGGTCCTTTGCTGGTTTATGTTGGTCCTTTGCTGGTTTATGTTGGTCCTTTGCTGGTTTATGTTGGTCCTTTGCTGGTTTATGTTGGTCCTTTGCTGGTTTATGTTGGTCCTTTGCTGGTTTATGCTGGTCCTTTGCTGGTTTATGTTGGTCCTTTGCTGGTTTATGTTGGTCCTTTGCTGGTTTATGTTGGTCCTTTGCTGGTTTATGTTGGTCCTTTGCTGGTTTATGTTGGTCCTTTGCTGGTTTATGCTGGTCCTTTGCTGGTTTATGCTGGTCCTTTGCTGGTTTATGTTGGTCCTTTGCTGGTTTATGCTGGTCCTTTGCTGGTTTATGTTGGTCCTTTGCTGCTTTATGCTGGTCCTTTGCTGGTTTATGTTGGTCCTTTGCTGCTTTATGCTGGTCCTTTGCTGGTTTATGTTGGTCCTTTGCTGCTTTATGCTGGTCCTTTGCTGGTTTATGCTGGTCCTTTGCTGGTTTATGTTGGTCCTTTGCTGGTTTATGCTGGTCCTTTGCTGGTTTATGTTGGTCCTTTGCTGGTTTATGCTGGTCCTTTGCTGGTTTATGCTGGTCCTTTGCTGGTTTATGCTGGTCCTTTGCTGGTTTATGTTGGTCATTAGCTGGTTTATGCTGGTCCTTAGCTGGTTTATGCTGGTCATTTGCTGGTTTATGCTGGTCATTTGCTGGTTTATGCTGGTCATTTGCTGGTTTATGCTGGTCCTTAGCTGGTTTATGCTGGTCATTTGCTGGTTTATGTTGGTCATTAGCTGGTTTATGCTGGTCCTTAGCTGGTTTATGCTGGTCATTTGCTGGTTTATGCTGGTCCTTTGCTGGTTTATGCTGGTCATTAGCTGGTTTATGTTGGTCATTTGCTGGTTTATGCTGGTCATGTTGCTGGTCAAGGACTAGCATAAACCAACAAAGGAACAGCTTAAACCAGCATCCCAGCATCAAAACCTACCTAACCAAGCATATGCAATTTAAATATGCCTTTTTTCTTATAATCATTTGTTAGACTATAATCAGTTTAGGCTCCATACTGAATTTAACATGGATGAAAATTAGGCTATATTACACACTATATCCACCCCAGATAGTACACATACGTCTGCAAGATGTCTGTTAAAGATCTCTTGATCTGGAAAGCATCTGCTGTGTACAAACGTCTGGCAGACATCTGTAAGATGTCAGTTTTACATACATTCTAATTCATAAACACCTTAAAGACATCAAATAGACATCTATTTGACCTCTGATAGGAAACGTCCAATAGACGTATTGCAGATGAGCAAACTACATCTTGCAGATGTCTTGCACATGTTTTGCAGATGTAAATGCAGATGTCAAATAGATGTCTCCAAGATTTACGTGTGATATCAGGGATCTTCAACGCGGAAGTAAGCCTATCAGTGAGATTATGCATTGTGAATCATTCATTAGCCGCTGTAGGGAAATAACAAGAAGAATAATGTGTAGTAAATAGGGCTGGGAAAATATATTGATGCATCGCAAATCCAGAAATGATTCAGAGATTTTCTGAATACATCGTGATTATTTATTTAGTCGATTCTGAACTTAGTTTTGAACAGCAGATGGCACTGCATTCTTTTGAAATAGCTGTACTCTGCTTGTTTCCCAATCCTTGCACACACTTGAACCTAAAATAATCATTCATAAAATTCATAAAACCTTGCGTCATAACAGCATTCTGAGCCGAGGTAAAACGATGTGACTCAGTCGAATGCACAAGTGCTGTTCAGCACTTCTTCATGAGCATTTGAGTGTGCAGATAAAAACTAGATTAAAGCTCCATCTGTTGTTAAAATCTAAGCTCTGAATCGATTCCAGAGATATACGCAATGCATTCAGATTCATCACAAATAGTTTCTGCATCGATTTATCATCGCAGCCCTAGTAATAAAGAGTAATACGGTTTGCTCTACAAACCAGTGTGTTCATAATTACTTACATTAAAATAATATGTAAGACACACCAATTTGCAATATCAAGCAGCAAAATGAGCTGTTTTGTACAGCTAAAAAGAGCTGGATGTGGATGAGACCAGAAGCCACACCCATAAAATTTACAAATGGCCGTGCCCACTATGAAAAATTAAGATGGATAAAGGTCCTACAACATGTAATTTTGACAACTCACCACTTGTAAGACTCTTTTATGGAGTTTTGGTTGAATGTTTTTCTTTTGCAGCCTAGTCAGCTGCACAATCCATGAAAGCATTTACAGCTTTTCCTCACCGCCTAGTTTTCATTCCAGTCTAAAATTAAATATGGCACATAACCAACGTCCATTAACGTGATTAAAAAACTGTGAATTTAAATCGAGATATACAAATGCATTATTTTAAATTGATTATAGCTTAAGTGGACACTATCCAAACAGCCAGCATGTTCTTTTGAAAAAACAAAAGAATCTCTGATAGCATATTAACATGTTCAAGCCAGGCGTTCCAAGAGATAAATTAAGATTTCATAATCTCTGATGAGACTCTGACAAGCTGTGCCCATGCTGGGATAAATTAAAGCAATGTATTGCTTTCAGCATTGCTGTAATACTATAAAAGCCCCTGTCATGTACCAGCTTGCTAATAATTTGCCATTCACATACAATTATGTTTTCTTTCCTAAGGGCAGCAGTGCAGCAAGCAGAATGAGCGATGGCTCGATGTAAATCTCACTTTGCTTCCATCTAGTGGAGTTGCAGTGTTGCTGCAGAAAATATAAAACAAAAAAACGAAGAAACATTACATTTTATGCCATTATTATGTTGCACGTTGAAACGCAAATGAAAATCAGTCAACATTAATGTCATTTTATATGTAATTTGTTCTTTGTTTCTACTTGATATAGTTGGTTCATTGACAGTGCTACTGCAGCAAAATGAGGCCTTTTTACATTTATTCATTTAGCAGACATTTTTATTCAAGACAGCTTTTAAATGAAGAATGTAGCAAGTGATTCACTATAATATTCTGATGGAGCCGCTGAGGACCTCTGACCATTTCCTGTTGTCTGTTATCCCGCGGCTCTCACAGATAAGGGTTTGCCCGGCTGGATGCTTAGAGCTAATCTGTCACCTCCAAAAACACCAGAGGATCACTGGAGCTCTGAGATAACAGCGTGTGATATTTTAGGGATGCAGAAGTGTCTCTGGGTTTAAACCTCACATCATGTTGACAAAAATACTGTAAATAGTCTATATGGATGCTAAAATAACTCTTCATTAATATTTTGTATGTGCTGTTATTCTAGTACTGTTTCTAAATTGTGTGTT
>NC_133364.1:6661702-6685939 GCF_049309525.1 Garra rufa
CATCGTGTGGTGGGTTTTGTACTATGTCTTTTCTTCTCTTCCCATTTCGCTCCTTCCAATGACCGTGCAAGTGCAAATGCGGTTAGTGAGATTTTGGGCTCCGTGGGGGCGCAGCGTGTCACCGGCGAGTCGCGGCGTAAAATGACCGTCAGACAAAGACGCATCGACATCTGAGTGCGTTTGAACACAGCTGCGACGATGGCGACGAGACGAGCGGACAGCTCGCGACAGGCGTCCGCGGGCGCTTTACCGCAGTGGATGCGCATGTATTTCTACGGGATGCACGGAATCACGCTGGACATCCTGCTGTCCTCCGCCCGCCGGTTCCTGGATGACAGCGACTTCAGACTGCTGGGATTCTCCTCTCCCTATCTGTGCGTCGTGCACTCTATCACGCATCTGGTTTTGGAGAAGATCTACCTGCAGAAAAGATGCTTCCAAGAGCGCCCTGTCGTTTTCCATCTCGTCTTCTACCCGTCCTTGTACATCTGCCTGCAGATTTTAATCGGGAATGTTGTGACCAGCACGGAGAACATCAGAGTGGTTTCTGTCACGCAGCTCTTTGTGCATTACCTCCTAGCTTTGTACTTCACAAATGTCTTTCATAAAGGCTTCCTGCGTCTGCAGTACCAGGACAAGCGGGTGTTATTGAGGTCATCCTGCCCTAATGGGTTACCCGGCGTCCTGCGCTTTGTTTTCTTCGGGATGCACGGCTTTCTAGATGAGGTGGTCTTCACGTCTGTGTTTAACTTGTTTGAGAAAGCAGACCGGACCTTGAGGGGCCACACATCTTTGTGGTCCTTCCTCATGTATGGAAGCTGCAGCTTTGTAGTGGAGAAGCTCTACCTCCATCTGCATTTCAGGAGAGGATGGGGAACCTTGCAGCGGCTGCCCATCTACATCTGCTTCATTTACATGTGGGAGTTCAGCTGGGGATTCGCTCTGAGACAGTATGACGCCTGTTCCTGGGACTATTCCCACTATCCTCTTAATTTTATGGGACTGGTGACGTTGCTGTATCTTCCAGGATGGGTCTGTCTGAGTCTGTATCAAGACGTCTTGTCGAATATTCTGCTGAGGGTGGTGTGCAATGATAGGAATGACGAGGAGATGCCAAACGCTGGTGCCAATGGACGCCTGCTGCCAAAAGGGAAGCCGGAGAAGGACAAATCGCATGTGGGCTTTTCCTAATGCATCCTCCTGGGACCAGCAGAAAAAGGCATTTGAATGTTTGATGCTTGAGAAAGAATTCAGAAGTTTTTTTATAAAGGGAAGAATAGGGTTAGTCGTCACTCCAGGTTTGTTTTGAAGTCAATTTCTGTTTTGGCACACGCCGTAGCACCCAGGAAAATATACTGTCCTTTTAACACTGCAAGGGGCATGTTGTCACAGTGGAAACCTGACTTTTGGTAGGATATTCAATTTAAATACTAAAATAATTGAAGCACACACACACACAAAACTAATGAAACCATAAAAATGTGCAAGTTAACAGACAAATATCATCATTTTAGCCAACAAAAAGAAAAATTATAGAATATTTGTGACCCTGGACCACAAAACCGGTCATACGGGTCCATTTTTGGAAACTGAGATTTATACCTCATCTAAAAGCTGCATAAACAAAGTGTTCCATTGACGTATGGTTTGTTAGGATAGGACAATTTTTGGCTGAGATGCAACTATTTGAAAATCTGCAATCTGAGGGTGCAAAAAAATCGAAATACTGAGAAAATCGCCTTTAAAGTTGTCAAAATGAAGTTCTTAGCCATGCATATTCCTAATCAAAGATTAAGTTCTGATATATTTACAGAAGGAAATTTACTAAATATCTTCATGGAACATGATCTTTACTTAATATCCTAATGGTTTTTGGCATAAAAGAAAAATTGATAGTTTTGACCCATACAATGTATTTTTGGCTATTGCTACAAATAGTTTTGTGGTCCAGGGTCACATATATAAATTTAAGTACTAAAATAATTGTGAAGCACACAAAAAAAAAAAATCATGAAAATGTACAAATGTGTAAATTAACACAGACAAATATCATCGTTTTAGCCACACAAAAAAGAAACAATATAGAATATTTGTGACCCTGGACCACAAAACCAGTCATAAGGGTAAATTTTTTGAAATTGAGATTTATACCTCATCTGAAAGCTGAATAAACAAAGTGTTCCATTGATGTATGGTTTGTTAGGATAGGACATTTTTTTGACTGAGATGCAACTATTTGAATATCTGCAGTCTGAGCGTGCAAAAAAAATCTAAATGCTCTAAAGTTGTCAAAATGAAGTTTCTAACCATGCATATTACTAATCAAAGATTAAGTTTTGATATATTTACGGAATGAAAAATGTACTAAATATCCTCATGGAACATGATCTTTACTTAATAACCTAATGATAACGATAGTTTTGACCCATACAATGTATTTTTGGCTATTGCTACAAAAAGTATATATACATTTAAGTACTAAAATAATTGTGGAAAAAAAACATAAAACTGTCCAAATGTGTAAGTTAACACAAATATCATTGTTTTATCCAATAGAAAGAAAAATGATAGAATATTTAGTATTTATATGAAGTATACTAGTCAGTTAATAGTAATTAATAATACTATAATATTATAGTGTTGTATACTTTATATAAAAATATTTTGGTTTATAATTTTATATTAATGAATAATGACATGAAAATGAATAATAACATTGATGATAACATTATTTCTGTAAAATTAGAATGTTTAATACACATGTGACAGCTTGCCCTAAAAAATGTGACGTTTTAAAAAATGTTTATATAATAATGACTTTTCATAATATTGACAGAATTTTTTAAAACAAAATAAATAAATAGTATATATAACAGTAGTCAACATCTGAAGTGGATCAAAACCTTTGCAAAGAAAATATAATTTCAGTCTTTCACCATATTTCCCATTGAAATGTGTTTCTGCATTTATTATTAAAATTTACTAAAAAGTAAAAAATAGTAAAACAGTTTCATGGCCATTTTTAAGAATAGATAGATAAGAAAGACAGATGGATAGTTTCCTGTGTGACAACTAGCCCCATTCTCCCTGACTTTATTTTATTTTTAATTTATAAGGTCACATGATGTTATTTTCAACCCCTAAACATTTGGTATGACAGAAAAGCCCAGGATGTGCACACAAGAACAGACACAGATATTCTCAGAGGTATAAACATAAGAAAACCCATAAATTGCTGGTTCTCAGGGGGATTTTTGCACCAGCGTTACACCCTCAGAGAAACGTTTCCTTAGAGAAACCAGGGTAGCTGCATTAGCAGCGTTAATGTGCTTTTAAACTAATGTGTTCATGATAAACCGTATGAACTGCCATTGCACACACACAGCAGGAATTCACAAATTACTAACACGAATAACACTGCTGGGCTTTGATGGTTATTGAATATTGGGTGTCTGGATGATAGTTTTACTGCATGATGGGATTTACGAGGACGGTCTCCCCTCGTTACTGCATGCGTCAGGATTTTGCATGCTGATTCGCCCTGGTAATGAGCCGCTCTGCACAAACCGTAGCAAAAGTGATCGTGGGATAAACTGTGACTCTCTACAGAGCGATTCCTTTAGCTTTAAACGGGACGAGCGCAACTGAGTGCCTTCATTAACACTTCTAGGCAGCTGGACTTCTGTAATCGAAACTCGTAAGAAGTATTACATCCGTGCGGAAACAAGTTCAGGCGTATCTCAGTTCGTCTTCAGTAAAAAACAAGGCTTTGAGGAATAAAGAAAACCTTGAGCTACTTACGGCAGCTAAAGCTGAGCATTTATGAACAACTCTGTCTCAAAATACTGAGATTTGCAAAACGGTCCAACTTTATTAAACATATGAGCACCGTGCACTGTGAATAACTAACTGTGATCCCTCAAAAGAGGCGTCGTTCTTGACTTATCTATATTCCTATTGTTTTGCTCTTTGTGAAAGATTGTTCCTTTTCCAAATGTGTGAGAGAAACTGCCAAAGCTTAGAATAATGAATTGTGAATAACCTAGGGATAGTTCACCCAAAAATGAAAATTTGCTCATAAATACTCACGCTTACGCCATCTAAGATGTAGATAAGTTTGTTTCTTCATCAGATTTGGAGAAATGTGGCATTACATATACATTACTTGCTCACGAATGGATGTGAATGGGTGCCATCAGAATGAGAGTCCAAACAGCTGATCAAAACATCACAATAATTCACAAGTAATCCACACCAGTCCAGTATATCAGTTGATGTCTTGTGAAGTGAAAAGCTGTTTGTTTGTAAGAAACAAATGTATAATTATGACATTTTAACTTTAGTGCATTGCTTCTGACTAAAGTGCATTGCTTCTTACATGAAAATCCACCCAGCTATTGGTTTTGAACAGTTTTAAACTGTTGCAGATTTCTCTCCTGATTCAGACTAGAATCTTTTTAAATGGAGTAAGCAATATTGTGGGTAGATGACTCATATTTTAGCCCAAAGTTTAAAAACATCTTAATAATGGGTTTGTTTTTTACAAACATGCTGCTTTTCACTTCATAAGATGTTAACTAGTGGACTGGAGTGGTGTGGATTATTTGTGGATTATTGTGATGTTTTTATCAGCTGTTTGGACTCTCATTCTGACGGCACCCATTCACTGCAGAGGATCCAATGATGTAATGCTACATTTCTTCAAATCAGATGAAGAAACTGAAATGAAACTAAAAACTTGGATGGCCTGTGGGTAAGCAAAATGTAAGCAAATTTTCATTTTTGTGTTATTTAAATGAACTATTTCTTTAACATCAGCCTCAAAACTCTGATTTTAGCAACTTTTTAGAATTAAAAAAAAAATCTGATTTTGTCCTGAATAGACAGCTTTCTAATATACATAAAAGTCACTGAAATTTTTCCTTAATGCATGTGGTCACTTGTTGATGTAAAGACTCTCGGCAGCTGCTCAAATGTACTGTTTTGTCCCTCTGACTTTGAGGGAAAACATTTTGTATAATTGTAGGAATGGGTTGGGGATGATTTGTATCATTTTCCTGTCTGTTTATGTACTGTAATTAGTGCTACAGCTAGATGTTAGTCTGAGTCTAGAACGATAGAAATCATTTGATGCACTTCTCTAATTTATTGTATTTTAAACTTGTAGCACATCTTTGTCTCGGTTTCAGACTATGCACTCATTACACTGATCAAATTAAAGAGATCAAACGTGACGCCTGGTGTATTTTGGGGTGTATTTGAGTGTTGTCGTGGTGACTGTGCTCTCGATACTCTGGTCAGGGCAGGAGAGATTTGGCTGTTACTGAAGGGACCTGCATATTTTCCATATCTGACGTCAAGAAACAAAACAGCCACCGTCTGGTTTACATACACGTCTCGTGTGATTCTTGTCCCTTGAGGTTCAACAGACTAGAAGAGATGAGCAGCTTAATGGTTGCGACTGTATACTGACAGAATGACTTAAAGCATTCACATCTGAGCTGTTTCCATTGAGTTATAAAAACGTTATTTCGGAACATTCAGAATGTCCTGTTTTTAAGATGTTTTAAAAAAAAAACGTTTTTTCTTGATTACGTTAACATTCCATTTTATCATTTTGCAAACATTATGACAATGTTAACTTTAAATGTTCTATGAACATTGTGAAACGAATATTAACACTTAACAAAAATGGTAGATATTTTTAAATAGAGTTTTATTTTTATGAGCATTATCATATAGCCATTCATATGTCATCTGTTTACCCTATATAATTTGCAAAAATATGAGAATGATACATTTGAATGTTCTCTGAACATTCTGAAAGTAGTAACATTTAAAAATGAAGTTATAAAAAAATATTATTTTGGAACATTCAAAATGTCAGTTTTTTTTTTCTTGTTTTTTAGTGTTTAAAAAAAATTATATTCCATTTTAGCATTTTGCATTTTAGTGAATATTCCATTTTAGCATTTTCCAAACATTATGAGAATGTTAACTTTGAATTCAAATGTTCTTTCAATATTGTGAAACAAATAATAACACTTAACTAAAATGTTTAGATGTTAGATGTTTTCAAATAGAGTTTTATTTTTACTTTTTTGGGGGCAGGGGTTAAATAGGGATTATTGTTTAACCATTCATATGTCATTTGTATACCATATCATATATAATTTTGCAAAATGAGAGAATATGAGAATGAAAACGTTGAATGTTCTCTGAACATTCTGAGACAAGTAGTAACCTTTAAAAATGTTTTTATTATTTATTTATTAATAAATAATAAATATAAAATGTTTATATTATTTATTAACATTTAATAATTTTTTTATTTTGGAACATTCAAAATATTCATTTTTTTCTTTTTTTAATGTTTTAAAAAAAATTTATATTCTATTTTAGCATTTTGCATTTTAGTGAATATTCAATTTTAGCATTTTGCAGACGTTATAAAAGCATTACTTTTGAATGTTCTCTGAAGTAGTAGTAACATTTTAAAAAGCTAGACTTTTTTGAATGATCATTTTTTAAATAGAATTTAGGCTTTTTTAAAGTTCTGAAAATGGTATATGTCAGAACATTCGGAACGTTCATTTATTATGTTTTAAACATGTTTTTTCTTGGTTATATGAACGTTAGAGGAACATTCCATTTTATCATTTTGCCAACATTATTAGAATGTTATTTTTAAATGTTCTTTGAACATTCTGAAACAAGTAGTAACATTTAAAAAAGTTCGACTTTTTTTAAATGATCATTTTTTAAATAGATGTTAGACTTTTTTAAGTTCGGAAAACTGTATATTACTGAACATTCAAAACATCAATTTTTGCGTTTTAGAAAATGTTTTGTCTTTGCGATATGAACGTTAAGGGAACATTCTATTTGGTAATTTTCCAAACATTATAAGAATGTTATTTTTAAATGTTCTCTAAACATTCTGAGACAAATATTAAAATTTTAAAACAGTTACTTTTTTAAACAGATGTCAGACTTTTTAGTTTGTTATGAGTAAGTTATGAAACTGTTATTTCTGAACATTCAAAGCATCCAATTTTTTTATGTTTTTTTTTTCTTGGTTATATGAACATTCCATTGAAATTTTTTTGCAAACATGAGAACGTTAACTTTGAATGTTCTCTGAATGTAACATTTAAAAAAACTTTCAGAAAAAACAAAACTGAGTAAGTTCCCTTTGCATTCGTATATAAGATTGCTCATGCTGTACTTTAAGGCTGAGTTACAATGCACAATCGTTTAACATGTGACATTGTTCCTAAAACAAAGAATGCATGGCTGCTATTCACGGTTGATCTAAGGACATTTTCTTGCCATAAGTAAAGGATAAAGCATCAGCTCTAATCTGCTTTAGCGTTTAACAGGGCTTTACTGAATGCCCTCGCCGCCCTCTTTCAGCCCGAGTTTAAGTACTCCGAAGAAAACATCTGCCATTCATTAATGAGCAGTGCGAACGGATCCGTTTCTTCACCCGTGAATCATTAGTAATCTATTTAGAAACTATTATAAGTTTGTAATCAGTGTGAACAGAAGCTTCTCAGAGGTGCCAAATGCAGCAAATGAGCAGTTCTCAGTCTCAACACACAACCATAATATTTACGCAGAATATTTAAATAGTCAAATGATATTCAAAGTGTCACACGCAGGGCCGCAGACAGCTGCAGCCTTTTGCTCTCGTCTCACAGTGACTCAGAATGTGTTTCACCACAAAGATGATAAGAGGAGCTGTGATGTATTTATGTTACTGATTTAGCAATGGAACCCGCCAATCAATAACTCAAATGGAAAATAGTTCAGAAATGGCTTTAAAGAGTGAATCTTGCAGAACCTGTCTCATGAACAGATCATATATGTCCTGTAAGCAAAAGAGGACAAAAATAAATTATTAAAGCCTTTTTTAGGAACATTTTATGTTTTTCATTGTGCATTTAGGCAATTGTCTGCAAATTCTCATTTTTGCAACGTAAATAAATAGTCAGAATTTTCATGCAATGCAAAAAATTCCTGGTATTTTTTAAATGATATACATCAAAATATATATCCATTGCATTTACTGTTACTGTGAGCTAAAGACAAAAACGTCAAATTAAATAAAGCACAAGTATTAGAATACAAAATTGAACTTAAACTGAAATAGAATAACTGAATAAGCTGATGAGAAATATTCTATTAAAAAAACACTAACAAAAATGGCAAAAAGCATGTAACAATATAGCGTCCCGTCCTGTCTGGCTCTTCTAAATGCTAAAGCTGGCAGTACTGGTACCTTGTCAGAGCTGTTGTCTGTTCTCACGCAGCACCCAGGAAGTTGCTGCAGGTTTGTGGTAGTGACGTTGATGCTGTAGTGATTGATAGTGCTGTCAAAATGCACAGAAAAACACACATAGGAAGTATGGTTTAGAAAGAGGAAGAGAAAGTAGATCAGATCAGTTAAAGTGCATATGATATAACAATTGGATGTCAGGGCATATGCAATTGCTAAGGTGTTCTGATTGATTGTAAACATGTTGCTATGCAGTTGCTAGAGTGGTTCTGATCTGGAAGGCTAGAATACAGTACAAACATGACAAATATGAACATTTAAACAGCATTTTAGATTTACCAACTTAAAGGGATAGCTTACCCAAAATGAAAATTTGATGTTTATCTGCTTCCCCCCAGGCTGTTGCACTCAGTTGTGAATGCATTCTGGACAGCTGAACTTTGCAGTGGATCAGAGGTTAAATAATGATATAAATACTGTTCAGGTTCTCGCACAGACTGAACGTTTTGTGTCTTAACACCTTAATGTATGGTCATGAGCCACAGGGTTTAATTTGGTTTTGTCTGTGTATGTTTTTTTTACTGTCAAAATTTGATACCCATTGACTGCCATTATATGACTGACAGATTGCAATGGTTTGAGTTAAAAAATCTTTGTTTTTGTTCTTCTGAAGAAACCTTATTTAACAAACGTTAAACTAACCTTAGAATTTTTTTCTTGGCAACTAACTGAAATAAAATAAGTTAAAAGCTGAATATAAATATTAAAACAATATTTAAGAATAATAGAAAATGGCAAAATAACTAACATTTAAACAAAAATTATAATAAAAACTGAAAATAAAACTTCCTCCAAAATTGACCTTTCGCTGGGAGTTTGATTGACAGGTGATGTGACCAATCATAATGCAGAATCTGCTATTTTATCCGCCAAACAAACCAGACAGGAGTGTATAATAACATTGGTAATCTTGAACTTGAAAAATGGTGTGTTTTGATGTCTTTCCGTGGGTGAAACAAGATCTGAGATGCTACAACGATCTGTCACAACACATTGAAGAGCCACAAAACGGTATTTATTGTTTGATTTTCTTAAAAAATTACCAAATTTGAAAGCTGAGACTTGTTTCATGCCAAACATTCTCTGTCTTGGGGTCAATTGTGTGTCCTAAATTCTGCTCAAAATATTTTTAAAAAAATATATATGTATCATGTTTTATATGGAATCATATTTTAAATTATGCGATAATAGTGTATGAGATAAAGTCATTGTTATGACAAATTTGGCACAAATTGGACTGTTATATCATAATTGTGACTTCATATCATAATTTTGACTTTTTATTTTCAATTATGTCATAATTATGACATAATATCTCATAATTTTAATTTTACATAAGTTTATATAACAAAGTATAACAGTAAAAATGTTGACTTTTTATGTACTTTTATAAAGGTCCTGTTTACAGTTTACTGTTTAGTTATTTCATAATGACTTTTTATCTTGTGATTTTGACTCATAATTATAACTGAATATGTCATTCATTTTTTAATCTTTACATTACTGTTTTCGACCTAGTCATAATCATGACATAACTTTTTAGGTACATTTTTTTAGGTAAATTATTATTATACCAATTAAATGAGAAAATCATTATTATGATCTAAAATATCTCATAATTATGACTTTTTTATGATGTTTGATGTCTCAATTATGACATAAAATCTCATAATTTTAATTTTACATATTATTATTTTTTTTACAGAAAGTCATAACTATAAATTTAGAATTTGGACTTTTTATGTCAGTTGACAAAAAAAGTGATTATTATTATTAAAAATTACTCATTTTAGAATTACTTTTTACCTTGTAATTTTGGCTTTTTATGTTGCAGTAATGAATTTTAATTGTAACTTTAAATTATTATTTTGACATGAAGTAAAATATGTAAACTTTTTATCTTAATTTGAGAAAGAAATCATAATTATAACGTTAAAAATGTTGACTATTTAAATACTTTTTATCTGGTAATTTTGACTTTTTATCTCATAATTATGACTGAATGGAATCACATTTGAAAGCTTTTTAAATTTTTGCAGAACTCAAATCTGCAAACTGGCTCTAAAAGTATTATATTTTACAGTGTAGTTATTATACCAATTACACCAAAAACAAAAATTAGACCAAAATTATGCATTTTGGTAAAGTATTTATTTATTTTTTTCTATTTATGTGAAACTTCATATAGGTGCAGATTAAATACTAATATAGTAAAGACATTTATAAATACTGTTCTTTTACTTTTTAAACATTTATCACAAAAATATTAAAATCTGTCACCTCAAATTTGCAGACTGCCTCAGACTTTTGGCAAGTGCCAAGTGCAAGTGTATTCCAAACTTATCAAATATTAGCAAGCCCCACTAATTATCTAAATGTGCTTCAGACTTTCTGAGTGCAGTGTAATTGTGGTCTGATTAAGTTTCATTGCTTTGTCATTGTGATCAGCACTGGCCCCCCACAGAACGGCTCCTGCGGCCAGCAGCTCCATCTGAAGAGCAGCACGGAGGTGAGGACAAACAGCAGTGTGATTTTACATCCTGAAACCAAATCCCATCTCATACGATCACAATAATGGGGCTGTAACCTCAGACTCGACCCGAATGCTCTTCTTAAACACCTTCAGTATCACCCGAGCTCTCGAAAAGTTGTCTTTTCAGTATTAAGCCTCCCTGACATTTATATATGTATTAAAGAAACATATTAACTATAGCAATACTTACATTTTTGATAATTTAGTGAATTAAATACTACCTCAAAGTTGCCATACTGCAAAAAAATAGGCAATGAAACTTGTTTTTCTACTGTTTCTGTCAGGGCCAAAACACTTCTGTTTGTCTTAAACTTGACAAAAAGTCTTATAAACAAGCCTATTCTTGCAGAGGTCGTGATGAGGTGTGTCTTAAAGGTATTTACAATTGACATTTACCATAAGAGGGCGCCACACCTTATTTATTTGGATGTATATGTGTATGCAAAACAGTGGGGGAAATGTCAGTTTCTATTGCTCATTTCAAACACCAGCTCTAAATGCTACAATGCAACCCACAAGATGCTTCATAATGCACGCAATTTTCATAAGCATTTATTACAGACTTGCTGATGTTGACTATGATGCATAGGCCTATGTTCTTGGTGCTTTGCTGAGTTCACTGAAAAATATAAGGGTGTACAATGCCACCCAGAGGACATGAAGAGCATTACAGCTTGGTGTGTCTTCTGCTGCTAAAGCAAGAAACAAGGTCAAATAAATACCGAGGACATACACACTGCTGACATCTTTAGGTCAATATTTAGCCAGTGCTGATGCCGTCAGCTGTGCAGGATACGGTCCAGCTGCCAAATATTCCCAGCGCACTTTGCTGATTTTTAGGATGTGACATCAGTGTTTACACTGGCCGTGCATCATCATGTGCAATCATGTGGACCGCACCCTGCACAGCTTCAGCTTCTGAAATGAGATGCAAGCCATCCCTATTGAGGGGACAGTCTGGTTTAGTGCTGATATCTGGCCATGTCTGAATGACAGAGTCACCTTTGGCTGTTCAGTTGTTGCTCATGAGACTTAATTAAGCTTTTAAGTCTCCTTTATAATGTTTCCTAAATTGTCTTTAAATGGAAGCCCATGTCTGCCACATAAGGAAGAAATGCTCATAAGTATGACTTTTTTATGTAAAAAAAAAAAAATGATTATGCAAAATTAAAATAATGAGATTTTGTCATAATTGAGAAAATATGAAATAAGCAGAAACTGGCAAATTAGACAAAGTCATTATTATGATCTCAAATTTTCGACTTCGACTTTTATCTCATAATTATCACTTGATGATATAATTTTGACTCTGTATTTTTATTTATGTCATAACTATGGCTTTTTATCTCAATAATGACATAAAATCGCAAAATTTAATTTTACATAATTATGAATTTTGACTTTTTATCTGATAATTTTGACTTTTTATTTTATTTGACGAAAAAGTGATAATTATTAAAAATGTTGACTTATTTCATAGTGACTTTTTATCTTGTAATTTTGACTTTTTATCTCATAACTGACTTAATTTAAATTTTGTCTTTTTATGTTGCAATTACGACGTTTTATCTCTATGACTGAATTTTTCATCGTTTTAACTTTATATTATTATTTTGACGAAGTCAAAAATGTAAACTTTTTATCTCATAATCATAAAGTTTAATGTCAATTATTTGAGAAGGCAATTATAAATATGTTCAAACTAATTTCATAATGACTTTTTATCTTGTAATCTCATAATTATGACTGAGTATGTCTTTACATCTTTACATTATTATTTTGACATAAAGTCATAAAAATTTTGACTTTTTATCTTGTAATTATAACTTTTTATGTCTGTTATTTAAAACAATAAATCATAATTATAATGTTAAAATGTTCAATTTTATAATGACTTTTCATCTTATTAATATTAATTTTGATATTAATTTTGACTTAATATCTCATATTTTTGACTGATTATGTCAATCTGGGCTTTGTTATTTTGAGTCATAATTATAATTATGACATTAAACTTTTTATTTCATAATTGTAGCTTTTTATGTAAAATGTTAGACAAAGAAATCATAATTATTATTATATATATTATATGTTATTTTAATATATTAATAAATGTTATGAGGTTTCATAATTTTGACTTTTATGTCAAAATCTTGTAATTTTGACTTAATGTCATTTTTGGCTTTTTATCTCATAATTATGACTGAATTTGTAATAATTTTATCTTTACATTATTATTTTAACATAAAGTCATAAAAAATGTGAATTTTATCTCGTAATTGTATTTTTTTTTGTTAATTATTTAGGAAAGAAATCATAATTATAATGTTAAAAATGTTGAGTAATTTTATAATTACTTTTTCTTGTCATTTTGATGTAGCATCAACCTCTCATGATTATGAATTAATGTCAGTTTTTGCTTTTTATGGTCGAATTATGACAATTTTTCTCATAATTATGGCTGAATATGACATTAAAAATTTATACTTTTTATCTCATGATTTTAACTTATGTAAATTTTTTGACAATAAAATCATAATTATAATGTTAAAAATGTTGATTATTTCATAATTCATTTTTTTCTTGTAATTTTGATGTAGCATCTCATAATTATGACTTAATGTCAAGTTGTGCTTTTTATGTTGCAATTATGACTTTTTATCTCACAATTATAACTGAATATGTCATAATTTTGCCTTTACATTATTATTTTGACATAAAATCATAATTATGACATTAAAAATTAAAAATCTCATAATTTGAAAGTTTATGTCAATTATTTGGCAAAGAAATGTAAAAAGTTGCCCTGTGTCATAATTATGACTTTTAATCTCATAATTGTGACTTTTATCTTATAATTATGATTTCTATGTCATAGTTATGCTATTTTATGTCATAATTATGATTTACCAAAGAATATTTTTTTTCTTGTGGACACTGTCTTTCTTCATATTATCATTGTTCTTTGTTATATAATCAATTAATTGTGTTGTGTAGGCATGCAGGGATTTCTCTTTATGTGTTACTTCCTCCTGGCCTGTGTTCCTGCTTATAAAACCAGGTGTGTGTGTGTGTGTGTGTGTGTGTGTGTGTGTGTGTGTGTGTGTGTGTGTGTGTGTGTGTGTGTGTGTGTCCGTGTGTGTGTCCGTGTGTGTGTCCGTGTGTGTGTGTCCTGAGGCCAGTGTTTTCAGGCAAACACACAGCTGCTCTTTGACTCACATGCATGTTCTCTTGTCAAACAGTCTAGTAACACAGCCTTACATCATCTGGGTCTTCATCTTCCGGGAAAGCACAAAGTCTCCTGCTTATATGATTGTCCTGTTTCTCTGTTCTCTTTCTCAATTTTTTGTGAATTACAGTAAAAGCTCCAACCAGAGCAACACAACACACATTACATAACTCCAGCTGATTCCCTCAGAGATCTGCTGCTTCGCCGCTTGCCGTGCAGGAAAAACAAAAAAAAAGATACTGTGCTGTACGATTATTGATCTTTTTAACCATACAGGACCAGTTGAAGGTGAGAAGGCAGGATTGATGCTGTCCGAATGCTCATTTCAGGACTGACGTGTGATTTCAAGTTCAATATCAAAACAAAACACTCCCGTTTTATGGTTATAAATAGGGTTTGGCTACAGTATTGCACTACATTTCTTCTTCTGTGTGATTCATACTAAATAATACAACATTGCATGTGCAATGCATATTTTGACATCAGTGTAAATTCCCAGTGTCATTTCAAGCATATTTTGCAACCCTGACTGCTAATGTTTAAACTATTAATTATAATAGCAAATGTAAAAACAGTGACTGAAGTCTCGCGGTAAATCAGTTATGAGATTAAATGGTCAAAATTATGACAAAAACAAATCAAATTATGAGATACAAAGTCATAATTATAGACAAAAAAAAATTAATTGACAAAGTATCATAATTATACTACATGATATTATAAGATAAAAAAAATGTTTAAAGTCATAACTTCTTAGCCCGTTCTTAGCCATTGACTTTTTATCTATTTATTTTCTATTTTCCATTTATATTTTTATATTAGAAATATAAAATATATTTTATATTATTTTTTACATTTTTTGACCTAAATATGTTATAATTTTGACCTTTTTGTCTATTATTAAGATTATTCTTTTTAAGATTTAAGATTATTATATTTAAGATTTTCAAAAATAATTATTACATTAAAAATCTGACTTATCTTGTCATTTTGACTCATAATTATGACTTAATATGCCATAATTTTGAGTCTTTGTCAGCTATTTTGACATAAAGCATCAATATCATTATATTAAAATGTAGATTTTTTTTTATCTAGTCATAAATTCGACTTTTATATTGCAATTTTCAATTGATGTCAAAATTTAACATTTTTATGTCAGAATTATTTTGACAAGGTCAAAATTATAGAAAAAGTCATAATTATGACCAGAAATTATGATTTTCATGTCATATTTTTTTTTGTCATAATAATGACTTTTTATATCATAATTTAGCATTTTTATTATAATTATGACTCTGGACAATTAGAATTTTTTTCTCATAATCTTTATTTGTCATAAATTTTACATTTTATGTCATATTATTTTGACATTATTTTTACTTTTGTGTCATAATTATTTTGGGAAAAGTCAAAATAATGAAAAAAGTAATTATAAGCAACAAAAAAAAAGTTTTTATGTTTAGAATTTTGACTTTTGTGTTGTAAATTTTTATCTCATAATTATGACTTTTCAATTATGATTTACCAAAGCCTTCCACATACAGTGTAAAAAAAATGATTTAAGTCTCATCAGCCAAGATGTATATGTTCACATAATCATGACTCCAAAGATTTATAGCATGCCTGTTTCTTTGTAGGTTTAATTTTCAGATTATAGTAGCAGGTATTGCACCAAACTGCCACTTAAATGTCTGTGTGTTTAATGTGTGCATGCACTGAATGGTAGGTAACAGCTGGTTTTCATACTTGCATACTGCATAATCTCCTGCAGTAATTCAGATGAGCACATTCAGCTTTCTCTGGCCAAAACCGTCAGTTGTCAGCATAAAACTATAGTGCAAATATTATGCTCACCCACAATCAGTCCTCAAATAGCATGAGTAAACATGCACTGGAAACCTGATTTATAAAAGTGAGAAGATTGGTGAAAGGTTAACAGAGCTATGGACACATGCATCACTTATATGATTTCTGATAAGGACTTCTTATCATCCTCTGTGTGATAAATGTCAGTGTCTTAGGTTTTTACAGGTCAGTGTTTACAGTAAATGGTAATTGCAAACAGTTTGATTCCTTCTATTTTAAAGAAAACATGACTCACTGTCTGTATATTACATTACTTTGGAGTTTCTTTGGTTGTGTTTTTATTTAGGCTGCAAGTTGGAAGGTTTGTTTGTACCAGATCTGTAATTTAAAGTGACTCAAGGTGGAGTAGAATTGTTTGGTTACAGAATATGAGGTTATTATGAGTAGATTGTTATTTTAACTGGATGAGTAGTATTATTTTAACATTTGACCAGTAGGTGGTGCTGTCATCAATTAGACCTGCTGGTGTCACTGCAGGTTGTTTTTTGTTGTTGTTCTTGTGACTCTGGACCAAGATGTATAAATCTTTAAATTGAGATTTATACATCTGAAATCTGAATAAATAAGCTTTCCATTGATTTATGTTTTTTTGTTTTTTTTTTAGGATAGGACAATATTTGAAATTCTAGAGTCTGAGGCTGCAAGAGAATCTAAATATTGAGAAAATCGCCTTAAAAGTTGTACAGATGAAGTTCTTAGCAATGCATATTAAATTCTGATATATTTTACGGTAGAAAATTTCCAAAATATCTTCATGGAACATGATATTTACTTAATATTCTAATGATTTTTGGCCTAAAAGAAAAAAATATCGTTTTGACCCACACAATGCATGTTTTGACTATTGCTACAAATAATCCTACCTAAGAATTTTTTTGGTTTTGTGGTCCAGGGTCACAAATGTTATAATTTTACTGTATGGTTCCAGAAGCTGTCATAGAAAAACAAAACATAAAATTAATAGTTGTTATTATTGTTATTATTATTATTATTAAACTGATTGTTGTTGTTGTTGTTGTTTTTGTTGTTGTTTTATTATTATTAAATAAAAAATAAGGTGGAAAGGGAAAGAAAAAGGTTTATTTAGAAATTGGTTGAACAAAAAAAAAGGACATAGTTGAGGCTAATTTGAAAGCAGCTAAATTCCTGTCGTTCTTTTTTATTTTTGTATGCATATGTGTTTTCGTTGCTTTCTTTTTCCATATTCAGTTCTGACCTACTGACTCTCTCTCTCTCTCTCTCTCTCTCTCTCATCAAACTGGTTTTTCAGGTTCCCCTCTATTTACCTCACAGCTCAACCATGTTTGGGAGTGACTAACTTCAAGCCGGGACTAGAAATACTCCTAAGCGTTGTCAGCAGCAATTTTTTTTTATCACATCAACCCTTACAAAAACATTCCCAATTCCACATAGCTGAGGAGTTTCTGTAAATTAGTGAAATCACTCATCATATAACTTATACTGACGTCTATATATTACCTAAGACGAAAGCTCATGTCAATATAGTTGCATTAGTGTTTTATATGTTTAATGTGGTCCACTCTTTGTTGTACTTTGACATATACACTCATATGCTGATTAGACCAATAGACAGGCTGTCTGTGCTATAAAGAGTCCAAAGGTCAGACGAAGTTTATTTGGCTATTTTTAATTATGAGCAATTGTTCATTTTGTTGGCTTGGACTTTCTGTGCAGTCACATTCCTCCTCTGATTAATCTTGGCTTGATTGTTGTAGCCTACTTCCTCTTCTTTTTTATTTATTTATTTTTTCTCTTTCCTCCTTCTCTTTTGTTGTTTGCATAGGAAGCCTTATTATTTCACTGCTAAAAATATTTGTAAAATTACTTAAAATTAAAAAATCACCCACTTGACTCCACGTCATGACTCCGCCCACACTGCGTTCCTTTGTGAAACTGCGTTTTCATCGTTGTCTTGACTGGGTTTTAAAGGCTATAGCTGTGTAATACCCAAGTAGAATTGATTTTAAACGAATCTAGTACTCTATTACGTTAGAAGTAGATTAAACGCGATGTTTGTCCTACTATAGCGAAGTCTTAGCTCATAGTTCTTTTTTAGCTCATGCTAACGTTGCCTGGTAACCTTCCCAGAGCGTCTAGTCACGTAACTTATTTAATATTCATAAGCCACGCCCCGCGATTTTCTGATTCGCCGAATGCTACCAAAGCCCGCCCATTAACCAATCAGCTACGGATGCTTATCCAACGCCACCGCGCGTCATTAATATTCATAAGCTACGCTTTCGCCGTAGTAGGATTTGTAAACAGCCGCGTCTCACTGTCATGCGCAACGGTGGCACTGCCATGTTGGATCGAAAGCTCGGTGCACAGGAGTTCAGATGAAAGTTTAGAGTCTCAAGACGACATTGGATGACCAAACGAGGATCGCGTTTTGTTTCTGAGACTCAAGACTCTCTCTTAACCCACTTCAGGCCGAAACACAACAGGTCTGGATATGAGAGGCTCCGGATCCAAACGGCGGTGATCGGAGATCAATGAAGACATATTTTCTGTTGAACACTTCCTGATCACAAGTTAACACCATCGGATTGTCAAAAATGAGCGGTCCACCTTCAAACAGGAGGCCTGGGGGCAACATAGGCTCCCTTCTTCTCACCCCGCAAGAAAACGAAGTGCTCTTCAACCATCTGGGCAGGAAATGCACCGTAAGTTCTCAAGCATTTGCTTGATTTCTTTGCCAGGTAGTGAGTGTTCAGTCATACTGTGTGATGGTACTGACTCGATACAGTGTTACAAATGATTCCATTGGAATGTTACACTTGGATATTCCATTAATAGAACGCAGAGATACATTGTATCTAGTTGACAAATCATCAAAGTTTAAGTGGCGCATCTGTCTGGCAATGTGTTTTGGTGTAGTGTCAGTGTTTCTGTATTAAGAATGCTTTCAAACTTTCAGGTGAGCTAATGAGATCGATCAAACTTTTAGATGCAAATATGATGACCTCTTTATTAAAACATAATGACAGCTCTAAATTTTTTCGTAGCCTATGACTCGGCGTTTTTTTTAATCTAGCTCTGGTAAGTATAAAAGTAGTGCCAAAGTAGTTAATTGAATGACATATCATCATAGTATTAACTTTAAACGTATTGGCACATGCCTTTATGTTCCTCTCACAGCTTGATTTATTGGCCTAGATGAATCCCGTCACCTGACAGCACCTGATAAAACTCTTCCTCCTTCTCTCACCTTTTCGGATTCACGTAAATAGCCCTGGTTTCAAAAACGAGACATTGACCTTTAGGTCTTTAAGTCGTTTCTAAGTCTATGCAATGTGTGCCATGATAATAAACCAGGCTTTCATAACTAGGATTCATATGAGGAAACCTGTTGTCATTGGTGTGTCTGGTTAAACTGTCAAGAATGTGACCAAATATTCAAGATTGGGAGGAGCAAATGAAAAAGTCATTGAATATTTGGTTTATATGACTTATATAGTGCACATTTTTGGCTCCCACTTTATAATTACATTAAAAAAAAATAAGTTAAATGTGTTTGTGTTTGTATTGGATTGCAAAACACCTTTGCTGCAATTGAGGTGGGATACAGGTAAGGTTAGAGACAGGTTTGGAGGTATGTTAAGGTGTAAGGGATGGGTCAACAGTGTAACTATAAATGTAATTACTGAAATGAATTAGACATGTAATAACATGCAGGTATTTTTTTTTTTTTAATATAAGTGCAATGTAAAAACATGCATGTACACAATAAGTGCATTGTATCAAATATCCTAATATAAATATTAGAAAGTGAGACACATTTTTGTTGTACACAATATACTATATATGTGACCCAGGACTACAAAACCGCTCATAAGGGTCATTTTTTCAAAATTGAGATGTATGCATTGTCGAAAACTGAATAAATAAGCTTGCCATTGATGTAAGGTTTGTTAGGATAGGGCAATATTTGGCTGAGATTCCACTATTTGACAATCTGGAATCTGAGCGTGCATAAAAATCTAAATATTGAGAAAATCGCCTTTAAAGTTGTGCAAACGAAGTTCTTAGCAATGCATATCACTAATCAAAAAATAAGTTTGTATATATTTACGGTAGGAATTGTACAAAATATTTTCATTTAACATGATCTTAATATCCTAATGATTTTCGGCATAAAAGCAAAATCAATCATTTTGACCAATGCAATGTATTTTTGGCTATTGCCACAAATTTACCCATGGTCCAGGGTCACATATATGTACTGTATAATATTAGTACGTTTTATACACAGTACACAATGACCATCCTGCTCACATTAATTGACAGACAATCTTAAAATAACTATACAGCAGGCAAATTAATCATTTATATGGTTTCTATGTTTATGGGTCAAAGACAAAGTCCCATTTTGGGTCAAAACATCAAATGCATTGTGCAAAAGTGATTTTATATACATAGAAAGCATTAAAATGTGTCTGTGTTAGTTTCAAATAACTTTTGTGAAAATAAAATGCTGAAATGTGTGATATAATGTTTTGTTGTCATTCAGCTATTCATGTAAAAAAAAAAAAATAGGGGGAAAAATCCCAAAAATTAAACACTTATTCTGATGTACTTCTTTAAATATATAAAGTAAAAATTGTAACATAATTTAGTATTTTAAATCATTAAAAACTTACATATGGGTTTGAAGGATATGACCCTTATTCATCTTAATAAACACAATTTGTATCTTATTATTATGCAGCGATAGATAATCATATCCCTTTGATCTCAAGTTTTATAGTGCGCTACGGACACGTTTCCTTATTGTTTTGTTTAATCATGAGTGTAATCAGATTTCTCTCTGGCCGTTGTTGCGTAACACGTTGATACCCAAATTAGGCCGGGGTTTTATTGGGGTAATGTTTAGTCGGGGTGTAGTCCAAGGTCTCGTGCTGCTCTCGCTCACCTGTTCGGCTTTCTGTTTCCTCATTCCACTGCGTTACCTGTTCTGTTCCTACACGAATGTCGTGTTCTTCAAATAACAAAAACAAAGCTTCCCTTTTCACATGAGGGCACGCGGGTTTCCAAAGATCCTCGTTCCTCTGTTTGAAACGGGAACCTGGGTTTGAGTCGCCCAAAACTCGTAGTTTCTCTTGCATGACATGAGTCCTTGAATGCTTCACATTCCTGGCGGCGTTGGATGGTGACGCTGCTTATCGTACGCTTGCAACATCAATGCATCCCAGAGGCTTAGAGTCACCTTCTGACATATTTATATTGCGATTCTTTTTATATTCAGATCAGATGGCGTGTTGTGGCATGATTGAAGTGGGTGTGTTTTCCACATCTCTCTGCGGACTCCGTTCAATTGCTGTGAATCACAGAACCATGAGCTTGTGACTTTAAACTTGTCCTTTTCTTGTTAGTCTTCTAGATAGTGAGTTGACACACAGTGTTAGTTTGAGAGCAGGATTGCTCTATCAGCTCAGCGTGAGGATGTGGTCCGGTGGGCCTCTGTGTTTTTCTGCTGTTGCTGGCAGTATGTGGGGGGTTGGAGAACCAGTCCATCCTCTCAGGTAGTTCCTGCTGGCCGAGTTTCTGGCATTTTTGGTTGTTTGAACTGTGAGGATAGCTAAACATCCCCTGAAAGACTTGTCTTTGTTTGAGTGGGTAATGCGTAGAGTTTAATAATAGCAAGATTAAAGATTCTTCAGCTTTGACCTTTGGTTCACGTCCTTAATGTTATTCTTGCCGTGGTTAATCAAATGGGCGAAATATAAAGAGTGGGTGGCTGATGGATGAAATAATAATTTTACATGTTTGTAGAATTGTAATATTCTCCTCATGAAGTCGACTTACAAGTTATAAAGTTAAAAGTTTATGTATATAATCACACACACACATAATTATTTATAATGATTATTTTTACTGAATTTATGTAATTGTTTAGCCGTTTGCAATTTATTATTTACAAATTATTGTAGTACCAAGAGTTTGTGTGTGTGTGGTTTTTAATTATTTATTTGCATTTTAGAATAATAGAAAAGTCCAAACCAGCACAAATTTATTAATGGGAATTACAATAATTATTTATAGAGTTTATGTAGTGTTTTATTATTATTTATATATTTATATATATATATATATATATATATATATATATATATATATATAAATATATAATATAATATATATAATATATATATATATATATATATATACACGTCGCTCTATAATTGTATTGAAAATTGTTATTTTAAAATGTATTTAATAATTTATTAAAATCTTATCTTAATATTTTTATTGATTGATTTATTTAATTGATTAATTTATTTATTTTTGTATTTTAGAATAATAGAAAAGTGTAAACTAACACAAATGTATGTATGGGAATTATTTAGTTATTTATGGAGTTTATGTAGTATGTTTATGTATTATTATTTAAGTAGTTATATAATCTTATTTTAAATTATTATATAAGTCATTACTTAAATAAAAAATTTAACACAAATAAAATTATTTATTTAAGAATTTAATGTAATTTATTTTTTAATTCATTGTAATAGTAAAGTATAAACTAACAAATTTAAGTATGGGAATCATGTAGCTATTTATGGAGTTTATGTATGTAGTATGTTTATGTATTATTATTTATGTAGTTTATTTAATCATTGTAAAATGTTATTTGAAACATTTTTTTAAATCATTAAATAATTATTGTTTTACATTTTTATTAATTTATGTATTTAATAATTTAATTTAATTCAAATTTATTTTTCCATTTCATAGTAATGGAGTATAAACTAGCACAGTTATGTATGGGAATTATGTAGTTATTTATGGAGTTTATGTAGTATGTTTATGTATTATTATTATTTATGTATGTGTAGTTATATAATTTTATTGTAAAATGTTATTTGAAAATTGTTATATATTTTTTTTTCAAATCATTACTAATTTTGTTTTACATTTATTGCTTTATTTAATAATTAAATTTAATTAATTAAATTAAATTATTTATTTTTGTATTTCTATATAAACTAACAAATCTATGTATGGGAATTATTATATAGTTATTTATGGAGTTAATGCAATTTATGCATATAATGTTATTGTAAAATGTTATTTAAAAATTAATTTAATAATTTATTAAAATCGTATTACTTTTCATTTGTTTTATTTTTTTAATTGCTTGATTTATTTAATTATTTCATTTATTTATTTTTGAATTTTAGAATAATAGTAAACTCACGCAAATTCTGTAGTGATTTTTGGAGTTTATGTATTATGTAGTCGTATAATTTTATTGTAAAATGTTATTTAAAAATATATTTAAAAATTGATTACAATCTTTTTTATTTATTAAAATTCTTTTTTATTATTTATAATTTTATGTACGTATTTGAAACTCAACAAGCATTTATTTGCTTATTTGTTTATTAAAATACAGTAAAAACAGTAATATTGTAAAATATTATTAACATTCAAAATAACCATTTTCGGTGTGAATATGTTGTAATTTGTCATTTATTTCTGTGATGCAAAGCTGAATTTTCAGTCTTTAGTGTCACATGATCCTTCAGAAATCATTCTAACATGCTGATTTGCTGCTCAAGATACATTTGGTCTTATTAATAATGTTATTAAAATTCCTTAATATTTTTGTAGAAACTGACACTTTAAGAACATAATTTATTGGAAATAGAAATCTTTTGTAACATTTTAAATCTCTTTACTGTCACTTTGACCAATTTAATGCATCCTTGATGAATAAAAACACACAGTTCTTTCAAAAAATAGTAACTTCACAGCAAGTAATGCCTCTTTGATGTACGCTCATCAATTGTAATCAATTACGTCATCAGATTTCATCCAGAGGTGAATTTCCGCTATCCGCAGCTAATAATGAGCGATAAACTGTGAGATACCATCGCACACGCTCGGGTTCGGATGGATGCCTCTGGCTTTGAGTAATGACCGAAATGAACTGATAATAGTCAGCAGCTTCTTTCAGCCAATGAGAGCGCAGAAGCCCCTCTCGCCTGTGTGTGTGTGTGATCCTGCCGTTCGCTTTTATCTTGCTGTTAATGGAAGCTCTGAGTGTGTGTTCAGCAGCAGCAGCGCAGGCCTGCGGTTCAGTGGGTTGTTCAGGAGTGTGGCGTGCTGCATTCCTAACCGGGATCCTGCAGGGCCGTCTGGCTTTGCCGGTCCGCTCTGCTTATGTAAATCATCTGGCCCGTCCTGAGAATGGATGCTGATCGTTAATTCCCCAAAGTGGCTGTTTGGCGAGGACGTCTT
>NC_133364.1:6686439-6707580 GCF_049309525.1 Garra rufa
ATAAAAGCCGACAGACTGGATTTTGAATTTTTTTAATGAAACAAGACTAAGACTATTTGGGGTGTGTGCAGGTGCTGTTAACACCCAAAGTGGAACACTGATGATTCATGTACAGTATATGTGGCCTTCTGACATCCGTTAGATGTTTGTGGACGAACAAGACGACAAATATTAGATCTGTAGTTAATCTGTTTGAGAGGATTGAGCTGGTTATGTGCATTTACTCAGTTGTTTTTCCTTCTCTTAATTTTGTGCCGCTTACAGTCACCTAGTTTAGACATCCGTCTCAGGTGATTAGCGCCCCCTGTCTGCGTGGAGGGTTTTGTCATTGGTGTTGAATTGTAGCGTGTCCTCATCGCACAGTGCTTAGAAGAACCTAGGAGATTTGCGGCGGCTTATTGCTGGCTTTAACGGTTATGTAAAGTCCAGCGGTGATGTATAATTTGCTGGGATTAAAAAGAGGCAGGACTTTATGGCTGGCTGCAGCCTTCAAATGCTGGCAGAGAAAAGCGAGAGCAGCCTGAAGAGCATCGTAGAGGTCTGCATGCGTTCAGAGATGATGTTCTGCACCACCTTTTTGTCCGCGCCGACCGATGAGATACTAGATGGGGCTTCGGATTTGGGAGGATGCCTGGCTCCCCTGCAGTGCCTCGTACTCCCGCAGGACGAGCTGTATGGTCCGTTCTCCGGCCCCGTGGCTAACCTGCGGCATAGTGAGCGCACCTGTGTGGTGATGGGTAAAATCCTTCTGAATGTGGGTTTAGGGGGTGGAGACATTAGTGGACGCTGTAGCCGTCGTTTGTGGTTTCGCCCGCTTACAGCGTCGAGCGCGAGGATGCAGGTAGGTTGCGACCTGAGATGTTTCGTGAAGTTTCACTGGAGGCTGTTAAATGGTTTATTGGCTGGTTTAGTCTTAATGCAGTTTCTTGTGTTCAGTGCATTGAAGAAAGTAACCTCAAAAGTGCTTGATTATGGAAGCCCGTTTCTGCAATGGAATAAAAACAATTTTAAAAATGTGATTGCAATTTTTTCCCCATAATTTGCACTGAGATTTAACCTCTTACTTATAAACTTATACAATTTTGAGTTTACATTTAGCAAATCTGACTTTTTTTTTTTTTCGATGAATTTTGATGTTAGATCACAATTGAGGTTTTTTTTTTTTTTTTTTTTTTTTTACCATTTGGAATTTACATCTCACAATTCAGATTTTTTTTCTACAGTTTAAATTTCACATTTGACTTTTTTTCTAGGAAATGTAAGTTTACGTGTCACAATTGACTACTTTCCTTCAAATTTGGAGTTTACATCTTGCAGTTCTGAGTTTTTTTTGTTTTGTTTTTTTACCAATTCGGAATTTACATCTTGCAAATCTGACTTTTTTTGACAAATTCCAAGTTTCTGTCTCACAATTGACTTTTCCTACGAATCCGGAGTTTACATCTTGCAATTCTGACTTTTTTTGGGGGGATTTAGTTTAAATTTCGCATTTGACTTTTTTGTAGGAAATCTGAGTTTACGTCTCGCAATTGACTACTTTCCTACAAATTCGGAGTTTACATCCGAATTTGAATTCTGAGTTTGTCTCTCAAATCTGACTTTTCAACGAGTTCTGAGTATGTCTCGCAATTTGCTTTTTTCTACGAATTTTAAGGTTAAATCTCACAATTTAGTTTTTTTTTTTTGTTTGGTTTTTTTTTACAAATTCTGCATTTATATCTCGCAATTCTGAGGTTTTTTTTATGAATTCGGAATTTACATTCCAAATTTTTTCTACAAATTTTACAAGTTTATATCTCGCTAATCTGACTTTTACTACAAATATATCTCACAATTGTTTTTTTTTGTTTTGTTTTTTTGCGAAGTTGCAGTTTAAATCTTGCTTTAGACTTTTTTTCTACAAATTTTGAGTTTACAGCTTGCAATTCTGTTCTGATTTTTTTTCTATGATTTCTGAGTTTACATTTTTTTTTTCTTACAAATTTGGAATTTACGTATAGCACATCTAACTTTTTTTCTACGAATTTTGAGTTTATATCTTACAATTCTGACTTACTTTTTCTTAGCAATTGCAAGTTTATATCTCCGATCTGAATTTTCTTCTCAAAATGACAAGAATTATGAGATATAAAGTCATTAAAAAAAATCATAATTGCAAAATCTAAACAGAATTGTGAGAACAAAATTCAGAATTGTGAAGAATAAACCAGCACTGTGATATTAATAAGTCAGAGTTACCTTTTTTTTTTTTTTACTTTTTTTATACCATGTCAGAAACGGGCTTTCTAAATTTTCATAACATCAATTAATGCATATTTTAAAAATTTGATTGTGACTGTTTCAGGACCATCAGGACTTTCAGGACCAACACTTCCAATGGCCACGGTGGACATAAAGAACCCCGAAATCAACAATCCGCGTCATCAGAATAACATTCAAATGAACAACCTCAACCTCCACAGCAACTTCAACAGAAAAGACAAAGCCAAAAACAAGAGCAAAGGCAAGAAGAAAATATCCAAAGCTGAAATCGGCACCCCGAGCAATTTCCGGTGAGTTTTGCTTTTCTGTTCAGGTTTCATGTTTCCCTTTCTAGCATTGTTAGCTTTGACCAGGTATTGCATACCACTTCCTTGTGCGCTTACCAATAAAGCTGCTTGCTGTTAGATTCCTGGACGTCCACTTGGTGTGTCGTGATGGAAAGTGTAATCGGGTGGACACTTGTTTTTAATCTCATGTAATGTATCTCAGACGTGGATAATCTGGCCGTTGTATTCCAGGAATCGTGTTAAAGTCGGATGAGACTTCCTTAAACATGAGCATGTTTATTGATGTACTTTAATCTCCGTTTTATCTTTATTCGACTAATGCATTTACAGTTTCTGAGCGGTTCATGTTTCTTTATTAAAATGTCTTTTTGTTTTTTTCAGGCACGTTGGGCATGTCGGCTGGGATCCAAACACAGGCTTTGATGTGAGTATTTTTGCCACTACATGTTTACATTAATGCATGTTTTCATGGTCAGAGGTCACTTCAGGATGTGATTCACAAGTGCAAGTCATCTCTTACACAATATAATTGGAGGGACTGTACCTTTATAATCCAAAACAATCATTCTTCCAAAAATCAAGGATCATATTTCACGCGTTGCGCCTGGAGTGTGTATTAGATCTGTGTGGCTCCAGTTTTAATTTGAACTCCCCTGAATGAGAGATTACATAAAGGGGATTTATTGGGGGTTACGGTGTGATTGCGCTGGAGCAATTTTTCATTATCACAGGAAAGAATTATTAAGCCCTTTCCGGCATATTCGTCTGTTTCTGTGGTTTAAAAATATGCTGAAATATTGTGGCCCCCAAAAGTCTTAAGATATCTTAAGAAAGTTAGATAACAAATGAGTAAACTGAGTCACATTTATTTAATGCAAAACCAATTTTTATGTCACAAAAAGAAATGTATGAGCTTTTCAGTGAGAAATACTGCAAAATTTGGCCGCTGGAATACACTATTGTTTACAGTTTGGGGTTTGCAAAAATTGTGAAATATTATTACAATTTAAAATAACTTTTTTCCATTTGAATATATAGTAAACAGTAATTTATTCGCGTGATACAATGCTGAATTTTCAGCAACATTACTCCAGTCTTCAGCGTCACATGATCCTTCAGAGATCGTTCTCATTTTCTGATTTTTATCAATGTTGATATTTTTGTGTAAATCAGACATTATAAATGTCTCCGCTGTCACTTTTGATCAGTTTAATGCTTCCTTGTTGAATAAATTCATTTATTTAAAAAAAACTACAAAAGCGTGACTTACAAATGAAGAATACAGCGACGCAAGAAGCAGAAGTTAATGCTCATTTTAATTTGATTTGTATTCAGGTTCTTTCCTCTCATTTGCTGACTCTTGTTTGTCTTTTCTCAGTTGAATAATCTGGACCCAGAGCTAAAGAGCTTGTTTGACATGTGCGGCATTTCCGAGGCCCAACTCAAAGACAAAGAGACGTCTAAAGACATCTACGAATTCATTGAGCAGAGAGGAGGAGTAGAGGCTGTAAAAATTGAACTTAGGCGACAAGGTGAGTCCAAGAGTTTGCGTACAATTATCAGGTGATTGAAAACTCTGATATTAGTATTTGTCTTATGTCGTACTAAAATAAATAATGTTTAAATAATTTGTACTTCAGGACCCCCGAGGTGTTGTGGTAGGTTGCTTCTGCATTCTGCATGAGTTTGGAGTGATTAAAAAGAATGGCCAATCAGTTTTGTGTGTTAAAAAAAATAGGAATCAGAAGTCTTGCATCTGTTACTAAAAGTCTGCTGTGCGTATCTTTATAGATCATATTTGTAGTGCCTCAAATCAGAACCAGAGTTGGAGTCAATACCTTAAAGACTTTAAAACTAGATTTCCAAATTCCCTTTGTTTAAAGCACAGGGTGAATAAAAAAAAAACACTTTAATGCAGTCTTCAACCACAAGATTTACACTCCAGCTCTGGTCAGATGTTTGAAGAACATCTCTTCTGTTTTCCTCACTGCTCTCAGCTCAGATTTCCCCAGTTCAGCGTTTTCTTCCGAGTCAGTATTTGTATTAGGCACTGGTTTGCTGGAATAAGTTCACACTGCATCATATGTGAAAACTGATATAGCTGCTCTCTCCATCTTATGACAAATTCAAGAACCCTGGAGTGAAACGTCTGTTTTTAAGTTGGGTTTGACTTTGAAGTGAATGCTTACGTTAGAGTTGTTGGACAAGGATGTCAGATGTTAATAATTTAACACAATGCTTGAGAGGTCAGTATGTACATATGAGTAACTGTAATACAAGTAAACAAAGAAAGGTTTGGAGTTAGTACATTTTTTTTTTTCTTTAGAAATGAATATTTTTGGATTGCATTGAGGAAGCATTGAAATGATCACAAGTCACATTGAAGACTTTTATAATGTTGCAAAATACATCTATTTCTGTTGTTTTTTTTTTTGTTTTTTTTTACGGTCTATTCCACAAACAATCTTGAGGGGAAAAAACTCCAAACTTTTCTTTGTTTACTTGTATTACAGTTACTCATATGTACTTGTGTTACAGTGATATTTAAAATATAAATATATTAAGAATACAGTTATTTAGATTGTTAGTATATCATAATATCAGTTTTTCATTCACAACATTTATTTTTGCTTTCAATATGACAGAGAAATGTTTTATCTGTTTAAAAGCCATGTATTAATGCCTATTTTTTTTATAAGGTAATTTATTTTCTCTTATTATTTGGAGCTTGATGGACCTAAACCAAAAGACAGAATCTTTCATTAATTATAAATATAAATACTATATTTAAGCAATGCAACCCCTTCAGCCGTGATTTATTCATGATACAGCACGGCCTCAAGTACCTTATTGCTTTTATAAAACGGTTACCACACAATAAAAATATTAAAATCAAAAATATATATTAATTTATATATATATATATATATATATATATTGAGTTGTACATTTTCATAAAGTAAAATCATTAACTGCCTTCCGCTGTAAAAAGTAGTCCCTAACTGCTGCAGCTGTGTTTACGTTGCTAAGGGTGGTTGCTAAGGGGGTTCAATGATACACAAAACCGTTGAGTGAAGCGGTCATAGCAGTGCCGTATCATGAATACGACACAGCTGCTGACCAATCAGAATTGAGGAATGGAACTAACCGTTTTATAATTAATTGATAAACTATAAATATTTGAAAATCTGGAATCTGGGGGTGCAAAAAAAAAATTGTTTTTAATGTACAAATAAATGCAGCCTTGCTGAGCAAAGGAGAATGCTATAATAAATGCATTAATAGAGCTGTTGTAATGATTGTTAGGGGTTTGAGTGCGTAGCACTGAAACCCTATTGTATTTGTTAGGATTTTTATTATTATTATTATTATTTTATTTATTTATTTTTTTCTGCCGTAAAACTGAACGGGCAGCCCAAACCGTAAGGCCTAGAGACTTGAAACTTGGTCAGATGATAGAGCAAAAATCGAGGAGAACCTCGCAAAGAATCAGCCCAATCGGACCATAGGTGGCGCTATAGTGAACCAAAACGCGAAACTTCTTATAACTCCTAAACCGTTTGTCGTAGACTCAAGTGTCCGATTTCATTTCTGGTATGCAAATTTTTCCGCCATTTTGAAATTTGTCCGAAACCTACTTTTGCGAACTAGTTCTCATTATTTTTGTTACCATTTTATTTTACAGAACAACAGTAAAATTACAATACTAACATTTATGAATGTTGACTTTTATTTTGGCGGAAACCCACAAGAAGACCTCAGTACTACTTTTACATTAACATTTACATTACATTTATCTTTCTCCAGCACCTCCACCTCCAGCACCTCCACCTCCCCCACCATCCAAAGGAGCACCACCGCCTCCTCCACCTCCCCACAACTCCGCCCCTCCTCCCCCACTTCCCTCTAGAGCCCGAGGAGCACCGCCTCCACCTCCACCCTCACGAGTGCCCACCTCCGCTCCTCCTCCGCCTCCTCCTTCCCGACCAGGTATGAGCGCACCACCTCCTCCCCCCAGCAGAGGGCCCGGGATGGGTCCCCCGCCACCCCCTCCACCCCAACCTGCCTCCCTGTCTCCACCGCCCCCTCCACCTCCTCCTCCATCTTCAATGGGCGGGGCACCACCACCGCCACCTCCTCCTCCTGGTCCCCCACCTCCCATGCCGCCTCCACAAACGGACGGGGATTCCGGAGAGGTGCTGGGGGGTAAGTCCGCACTCCTGGACCAAATTCGAGAAGGGACGCAGCTGAAGAAAGTGGACCAAAACAACAAGCCGCCCGCCTCCGGTGGTGGCAGCGGCGGACGCGGCGCACTCTTAGACCAAATACGACAGGGCATTCAGCTTAAAAACGTAAGTGGAGTTTGTTTTTGTTTTTTTAATCAATGAGAAATGATGGAAACAAATGTTCGGGAGGGGAAAATCTTTGTAGTGTGTAACACATAGTGGAGTTCCTGACACATTTTTTTCAACCTTTTTTTAATTGTAATTATGTATTTGCACTACTCCTTGGGGTCAAATTTTTTTTATAATTAATTACTACTTTTATTAATATTTTTGTTCAGCAAGAATGCATTAAATTGATCATAAAGTAAAGACATTTAAAATATTAAAAGACATGCTGTTTTTATCATAGTTTTCAACTCTTTCAATATTAATATTAAGAAAATGATTATTTAAGAAATAATAAATGTTTCTTGAGCAGCAAAATCAGAAATTTCTGAAGGATCATGTGACACTAAAGACTGCAGTAATGATGCTGAAAATTCAGCTTTGCATCACAGGAATAAATTACATTTTACAATATATTGAAATACAAGGAGATTATTTTGGATTAATAAAATAATAATAAAGTAATAATATTTCGGAATATTAATATGTTTACTGTATTTTTAATCAAATAAATGCAGATTTGGTGAGCAGAAGAGCCTTTTTACATTAAAAATTCCTACTGACTCCAAACTTTTGAACAATAGTGTATTGCAGTAACTGAATTATTATGCAAATGATCTAAGGAAAATTAGATATTATAGTGAATATTATTTTAAATGCTTAGGTTAGCTGTTTTAAACATGCCAGTTGGCTAAACAAAATTACAATTAAATGAATAAAAATAAATCAATTAAATAATGAGAAAATAAATTATTAAAATAAATATAAATAAAAAATATATATATTAGTGCTTGTTCCTAATATTTCCAAAATATTCCTCATATTTCCACATTCTTATTATTTTAGCCCCTTTATCTAAAATACAAATACTGGAGATTGTAAGCTTTTAATATCAACTTAAAATCGTTATTAACTTATTAGCAATATTAACATCTCAAAATACAAAATCACTCACAATTTAGGTTCCAAATTTAAAATAACTGTTTATTCACTTTATTTCTTAATTTTTTTTAACAGTATTGTAGAGCAGGTCAATTATATTTTCCAATGTATGCAAATATCAAATTAAAATTATATAATATAGCGAAATCTATTTCAAATATTTAGGTTAACTGTTTTAAACATGGTAGATGACTAAACAAAATGAAATGAATATAAATAAATATAAATTATTAGAAAATAAAGTAAAAAATTATAATAAATTTCTGCAATTTTTTTTAATCTAAAAGACAAATTTTCTGCAAATCGATTTATCTTAAAGACAAATACTGGAGATTTTAAGCTTTTAATATTAACTTTATGCAGCAATATCAAGTACAAAATCTCAAAATCGCAATTTTAGTTTCAAACTGAAAATAACTCTTGTTTTATTTATTTATTTATTTATTTATTTTTTGGCCCAGTCCATCATGAGAACTGTGTGGCATGCAGGTGAATAAAAACATTCTGATCATGTGGATTTTTTTTTTTTTCTTTTCTCCAGGTATCAGACACTACAGACTCTACTCCATCCACTCCTGTGTCATCTGGGATCGTGGGAGCGCTGATGGAAGTCATGCAGAAGAGAAGCAAAGCGATCCACTCTTCAGGTATGTACCGACCTTAGCTTTAGGACAATCAGACTCGCTTAAGATTAAGCAGAAACCTTACCATTCAGTCTGTGGTTTTGTAGATGAAGATGATGATGATGAGGACGTAGAAGATTTTGAGGATGAAGAGGAGTGGGATGACTGATGACCGGGGGCTGGCCGAAAAGAATAACTACATTGCTCTTGACATTCGAAAATCGTATAAAATTGTAATGTAAATGACCGTTTCGCTGTACATTTTTTTGTTGCCTTTATGCTTTTTTTGTATTCATCTGTGCAATACCTCATTTAATCTGTAAGGGTTTGTCATTGCATCTCCTGTAAAGGTTTTGTTTCCTCTCCTGGATTCACGTGCAATTTTACATCAAGTCGTCTTGATTTGTAGAGTTGAATGTTTTGGGTCTTTTGTCTTCGCCATTCCTTTAAGAAAGTCGACTCTAAGCAACAAGATGAGCGAGTCTTACCGTGACTCAAAGCAAGAACACTATTTTCATACTTTTCTCTTAACTTTTCTTATTCAGAACATAGTTTAGCGCTGTTATTTTCTTAAAACCATATTTAGCCCCATTGCTAATTTGTAAATTTGCTCCGAGTTTGAGTCGGTTTCTATTTTTGCACGAATCAAAATGATAAAAGCGGGGAAGCGGCGCAATACGGCGGTTTTGTTTACACATTGTGTGCTATAGCTACTACGTCAGGACTCTCCTTAACATTAGATGTGAGAAACACTACAGTTATTAGAAATAACCCTGTTTGCATATGCTAGTTGGCATTTTACTGGCATTACAACCAATTTCATGGGCACGTTGTTGTTGTTGTTTTTCCAGTTCATGTGTGCCATTTAAAGAAAAAAAAATTCTGAACGTTCGTAATATTTTACTAATAACGCACTGTGATGCTGTACTAATTCCAAAAGAGAGACTCTGGCTCGCCTGACGGTCCGCAGTGGGTCGTATCATGTAGTTTCGCTGTTTTAAACAGTGTTATAGAGCAGTTCAGTTATATTTTCCACTTTTCATCCTTTGCATTGAGACTTGAAACCTTTGAAATGAGGTTGAAAAAGAATTGCTAAAATTGTACACTCAAATAAATGTTAATATTTACAGAACCTTCGTGCATTTGGTTGTTTTATTTGTTTGACTTTGGTGAATGTAACTAAAACCTTGGAATCCAGTTTTCCAAGTAGGTGATTCATAAACTTTCCCTGAGTGAGTCAATCAAAGTCAAGGTTTCTCCAGATCTTAATTAGCCATTCCACAAATTGGTTTTAAATCAGAGCAGAAAGTCTTCATTTCAAGTCTTGGCATAAAATATTGCATGCACAAAAAAACAGCACAAATATTTTAACATTTTTAAATCAAGATAAAACTACTTGAGATGTTCTATGAGAACTATAACACAATTAGGTGGGTTTATGCTTAAAACAAGAACAAATATCTGCCAATTGGGTAAAAAAATTCTTTAAATGTAAAAGTCAGGAAACCTGCACAAACCCTGCATGAAATTGAACTAGATACAAAGTTAATAGTGGAACATTGTGATTATTTTTAAAGCCCACAGCCTGATATGGTATTACTTTGGTTTAGCTGGGCAGCTGATTGCATCGGACATTTTGTTTTGATCTTTTTTTAGAGCGCTAAAGTTATTTGGCAGACATTAAGAATGCAAATCAACTAACAATTTCTCTGTCATACAAAATGATGTTGTTTTTATCTCGGAATGGACTGGATCATTGCCATGTGTCTTTTTTTTGGGAGGAATTTGGCATTTGCAAATGTCAGTTCAGGTAAATGCAATGCATAATGCTGAATTGGAATAAAATGCTTTGACGAAGTGTTTTAGTTCCCTTTCTGTGCTTCCTTCTTAACCTGTTAAACAGCTTACATTTTTTTTCTTTGTGGCCGTATGTTGTCAGAAGTTGCATCCATCTGTTGCATGCTTTGCTTTACTTGGAAATACTGTTAGAAGCAATCGATGTTCATATAACCTTCTTCTGTGGTAAAGTATTTGCCTTTCAGATACAAACTTCAAACTTCTCTGTTGTTCCTGCCTCTGCTGCTAAAAACATTTCTCTGGTCACGGTGAACAGCTGCCGAGTGGATTTAGTCGTAGGGAACTTTTCCAAAATATACAAACATACAGAGTCTGGATTAAGAGACTGTGATATTCATACAACTAATACTCTGAGTCATTTTGACCCTGTTTTTGCTTATATGAGGCTAGTCTTCTGACCTTTGCAACTGTTTTGGTAAGTAGTGTTACACAAACCCTATGGCAGAAATCATTGTTTTACTTGATTATTAAATTTAATAATTTTAAATCAAGTCAAATATTTACATTTATACAGACATGAAGTAGTGTTGAAAATCATTAGCAAAGTTGATTTTAAAATAAAGTACAATCACAACAACAGCAGAAACTACCACTATTACTAATAGTAAAAACAATAAAAAATGAATACAGTGCAAAAATCATTCCCAATATAGAAAACCCCAGTACATGCCTCTGTTGTGATCAAGTGCACATTTACAGAGTTTGACTGTTGTACCACTGTCTTGAAACATTTAATGCAATCTCATCAAACACCTGCATTAACCAGAATTGTTCCAAGGGTCTTAGAAAAGCGCAACGTATCTGTGTTTACAGATGTTGTATTGCAGATGATGCTCTGGAGAAGGGTTTCCTGTTCAATCTTACACCCTGGTTACCGTAGATACTTGGGAACATCCACCTGCAAAGAATTATAAGGTCAGATCCATCAGTTTTTTTGAGTGTAATCAAAGTATTTATTGTGCAACTGATTACCATATCACATTATATGCAATCAAATATAAAATCAAGACAAGCATTCTCCTTTCATTTTGTTTACCTATATGAAAGTCCTGTTTACTCAAACTGCTTTCCATATTCCACAGCACTAAAAGGCATCTGCCTTATCGAGACATGCAAAATGGTCTCTATTTATAGCAACATTAAGTGTGAGGAATTTGTGGGGTCAGGATGTCTCGTCTGAGGGTAATGCTGAATTTTCCACTCTGGCAATAAACAGAAACTCTAGTTGAGTTTTCTGTATAGTTTTGTTCATTTCCTCACATCTATTCTTCTGTCATGGTGACCACAGTCTTTAAGGAATGTATCTACTATAGGTCGGATTGCGACACTTCGCCTGTTACAAGCAGGTGTGGCAACAATGAGAGGTATTTGTGCTTCAAAAGAGGACAGACCTTTCTATATATAACTTAACTGTCCGTGGCTAAGTTGCTTTTCACTAATTACCACATGGTTTTCTTGTTAACATAAAAATGTTGATAGAAATGTCTGTGGCTTTATTCCAATACCTAGACAGCATAAGCTACATTGCATGAATCAAGAAGGCAATTTAATAAATCCATCCAGGACAAAGACAAAGTGAGAGAAATGTTTATGAATATAGTTCTACCATGACAACTCTCGGACAGGTGGAGCTGGGGAGGTGGAGGGTTCCAGAGGAACACAGAAAGCACGCTGTGAAATGCTCTAGTGAATTTAAATGTGACATCAGCTTGTGTCAAGTAGTTTAATGCTGTTAATATAATCAGTTTGCGTTAACGACCCATCAGCCTCCGCCATTTAGAGTTACATGACAGAACTTGGCATTTCTCTCAAAACTGAATATTATTGTTAAAAAATAAATTCAGTCTATTGAAAATGTAATTTTTCCTTAATGTGCATGAGCTTAACAACATGCTACACCCTTGAAATCAATCATGATTGCGTAGGTCAGGAGTGTCCAAACCTGTTCCTGAAGGGCCACTGTCTTGCAGAGTTTAGCTCCAGCACTAATGAGCCGGTCAATGTCTTCAGACTCTTTAGAAACTTCCTGGCAAGTGTGTTGAAGCTGGTTGGAGCTAAACATTTCAGGATGTTGGCCCTCCAGGAGCAGGATTGAACACCCCTAGCATACAGTAGGTTCTATTTGCCGCCTGTGTGGAGTTTTACAAATCAGTCATTTGAGGTTCCATTTCAAGAAGGAAAGCAATTAGACACCAAGAAAGCTCACTACTGAGCCTGAGCCTCTTAGTCTTTACTACTCCTGGAGAGCTACTGTCCTGCAGATTTCAGGTCCAACCCCAATCAAACACACCTGAAACAGCTAATCAAGGTGTTTAGGGTTATTTGATAATTACAGGAAAGTGTGTTAAAGCTGGTTGGAGCTAAACTCTTCAGGATGTTGGCCCTCCAGGAGCAGGACTGGACACCTCTGGCGTAGGTTCTCTTTGTATGACGCACAAGGTTGCTGCCTGTCTGGAGTTTTACAAATCAGTTATTTGAGGTTCCATTTCAGGTAGTAAGGCGGTAGACAGCAAGGAAGCTCACTAGGTTTTGGAATTGAGCCTATCGGTCTCCAACCCTGCTCCTGGAGAGCTACCGTCCTGCAGATTTCAGCTCCAACCAGCTTCAACACACCTGAACCAGCTAGCAAGGTTTTCAGGGTTACTTGATAATTACAGGCAGGTGTGTTGAAGCAGGGCTGGAATTGAAATCTGCAAGATGGTAGTTCTCCAGGAGCAGGGTTGGAGATCCCTGGTTTTTACAGTACTCACCCTTTTGAGATGTTTCATGCTGCTGCCTCTGATGGCAGCCATTAGTTCGTCATGAGCACAGCGTTGAGGTGTGGACGGTCGGGAGTTCTCTCTGTCATTGATGGGTCTCAAAGCGTTCTTCAGTTCCTTTAATATGCTGTCAGTCTCTGTTTTCTTTGGAGCCCCTTTTTTGCCCTTTTTGGATTTAGATTTAGATTTGGTGGGACCGTGCTGTTGTTTTATGCAAGTCCCCTCTTGCAGTTTGATGACTTCGGCAATCATTCTGGAGGGAGCCTTCTTCTCTGGGATGAAGTCTTTAGGTAGTGGAGGTGGGGTTGGTGGTGGAGGAGGAGGTGGTGGAGGAGCAGGAGGAGCATTCTTCTTTGCCATGTCAACGCGTGGTTGCTTTGGAGATGACCACGGTGAACTCCGAGGGGAGCCGTAAGGAGAAGAGCTGGTCGTGCTCTTCTGAAGGGCGACTGTTCTTGGGTTTGTTGGCGTTGCTGCACCTCCTTGCTGTTGCCGCAGCTCCTGCATTCTCTTCTGTCTCTGGCGGTCTTGGTTGCGGGTAAGAATGGTAGTCATGCTTATACGAGGACCAGGAAGGTCAAACTGGTAACCCAACTTTATCAGTGTGGTATTCTCCCTTAGTAACTTAACAATCTCCATTTCCACCTGACCCCCACAAATGTGCCGCTGGTTGTGAAATCGCATTTCCGTAAGAGTACTGTTTCGGGTGAGGGCTTGCACCAGTGCCAGGATACCCTTTCCTGTAATGAAGTTGGACTCAATGTTAAGATTTGTGATGTTGCCGTTTTCTCTGAGCATCTTGGCAATAGCAAAAGCCACCTGGTCATCTGCATGTGTGTTGGCTAGGCTAAAGAAACGTACATGTGTGTTAGAACGTAAGCCTTCTGCAAATCGGATAAGAGTGTCCTGGGAGATATTGTCAATGTTGTTGAGGTTGACCTCGGTGGTATCTGGGTCATTGTTGAGGACCTTTTCCAGAACCTCGTCCACCACCGTAGGGTTACCTGACATGCGACTGGGCTCCTGAACTTGGACTTTTGGTTCACTCATCAGTGGAGAGTATCGTTTTACAGGCTCTGCCTGTCTCTGATTGGGCTGACCATTGGAAGACCAACACTTTTGAGGGTGAGTGGTACAATCCAGTGTCGGTGCCATTTTAGGACTGTTCACTTCTTCATTTTCTTCCTCTTCCTCCTCCTCTTCTTCCTCTTCGTCTTCTTCCTCCACTTCCACCTCCTCCTCTTCTTCTGTTACTGGCTCCTCTGGTTCACCTTCCTCTTCTTGGTCTTCTTCAACTTCCCGATATTTTTGTATGTCTTTCTCTTGTTCTTCAGCCTCGTCTTTTTCATCCCCAGATTCTTCGGTGTCGCTCTCAGTCATGCATTCCTCCTCTTCCCTGCTGTCTTCATCTTTCTGCAATCGATAAAGTAATTTGTTAAAACAACTTTGGTGCAATTCACATTGCTTTTTGAAAGACCCATGGTGTCCCTCCACCTTTCGAATCATTCCTTCACTCAGATTATTAAGGTATGTAAACCAGTTGTCTTTTTTTGCAAACGTTTACCAAATGGTAACTGTTCTACAATTCCAATTGAAATCTTCAAAAACTTCTTGAGTTTAAACCATTCACTGATAGCTTAACACTGGGGCTGCACCCTCAAACTACCTTATTTATTCCTAAAGTGTCAATAGTACCACCGTAAGAGTACCTTAAGGGTACAAATTTATCTTCTAAGCCTAAGGTATTATTATGCACCCTTTAGGGGTAAATCAAATACAGCCATGTCTCTTTATAGGGTACTACCCTATTAGCAAGTTAATGTTTGAAGTTATTGACCACTGACCTGTCTAGGACTTGTGGATCCAGTCCTCTCCTCCTCCAACAGTTTTCGTGTCTCATTTTCCCAGTATTTCATCAGAGCTTCCCTGCTGAACGTTCCAGTGGGAGTCTTTTCTGTCTGATCTCTCTGTCGCAGTCCGATGGGAAGATTGTCGTCTGGGTCAATATCAGCCAACTCCTTCTCCAGCTCCTGGAGCTCCTCGGCAGTCAGCGAGGCCAACAGCTCATCTTCATCCAAATCTTCATACTTACTCAGCTCCCGCCGGTAGCCGAATGTACTCATGGCCCTTCAGTAGTCTTTTCAGAGTCTTAAAGTCTTGGTTTTGTCTCAGCGTTGGTGCATCAGATAGGCTCCTGGGATCTTTCGTGTGGTGTAAGCGAGAGTGAGTGCTCATCTACTGTGGTGGGCAGCTGGAGGGGTCTTAAGAGCTGGATCAGAGAGACGTGGTACAAAGCCCCAGCCCATGATGCTGTTGCTTTTTTGGGAGGCAGGGGTCAATCAGACAGAGCTGCAAAAAGCATGTGAGCTCACAACATGGCCACAGAGAGGCCTGTCAGGGAATACTGACTGCATTGTTCATGTCCAAAATAAGCAGATAGACTCGAAGAGATGGCTTAGAGAAAAACAGTAATGTCCTTATAATAGCAAGTCGTTTTTCCCAGCAAGATGGTAAATAATTACATTTTAAAACATTTAAATGAGAAGAACGTGTTTACTGGTATCATATTGGTGTGTTAAAATGAAAACCACAACTAGCTGTCTGTATTGCTGCACATAACAGCTCAGTTTGCGAAATTGTTTCAAGCTGTAACATTAAAGGTATAGTTTAGTGTTGTTGATTCATGTCAATTCATTTTGTATGTGTAGAATTGGACAACCCAGAATACTCTCAGATGCTTTTAGTTTTTTCATATGTGCCAAAAATACCACATAGAGCTGAAGTAACACGTCACAGGCTAATAGTGAGGGCAGATTATCCCAAGAACTGTTATCAGCCTGGCATGAACCATTGTGAGGATTTAAAAAATCCTCTTCTCTCTTAGCCTTTTACTAGTTTTGTCTCGCTTTTGATGTCATCATCAGGATTAAAATTTGCTTTATTATTGTATTCATCATAGCATACCTCATACTGTCAAATCCGCAGCTTGCCTAAAATGTAGTGAATCTGAAGAGAGGCTAAAGGTTAATATGGTGTAGATATGAATGGATTTTGAAGTCCATAAGCTGTAAATGATCAGATTTGGATTTAGTGTGAACGCACAGATAAGCTGTTTGTTGTCACATAGGACTGAAACAACCACGTAAGGCTAGGATCTGTGTTTATGACAGGAACACAATGTCCGCTCTGTCTCTGGAGCCGCCGACTGGCGTTGACAGTGCAGGAATGTTGTTGCTCTGATAACAAGTGTCTCTAGCAACAACAGCTTCTGCAAAATCCTGCTGTTTGGGATTGGGGTCATGATTAATGTTGATGAAGTTTGAAATTTATGTCAAATTGTTAGGGTTTAAATAGTCATACAATCTTATTGCATGAAAAATACAATGTCAGTCAAACTCTTTCCAGAGTAATTTAGGTATTTTTGTAGCGTATGCATTTACACACTGAAGACTAGATTTTAGGAAACCTCTCAGGATCATGTCCAGGTCAAGTTTCACTCCAAAATTGAAAAAGTTGCATATGTATAAAACTTTTTGTTTTTCTTTTAATTATAATTTTATTATTTAGTTTGGTTTCAAGGTGAAACGTGACCTGGACTTGCTCTTGGTAAGTAGCATATGAAAATTACATAATCAAGGTATTTTCACATTATCACAAAATTAGACAAACTGTTTCACTCGTATAAATACATTGGAATAAAATGCATATATCTACTGTTCATCCATTCGACCATAAATATCATATTCTTTGTAGAGCAGGAAGTTCTTCAGTGCAGGTGGGAAAGGAACGGTGCTCATGTACTCTGGGTCATTCAGTCGTCTCAGCGTCACATGTCTCCTGAGAACCAACCTGGCCTGGTGTTTCAAAGGGCGTGGGTTCTCTAATACCAAACAGACATACAGAAACAGTTTTTTTTTCTGTTTCATACAGGTTTGGAATGACATGAGTGGTAAACAAAACTGTCTTACTTATGATATCACAAATTTCGGGCCATTCCTTTTGTCTCTCCAGAATCCGCAGCAGTTTAGAGCAGATGTGCACGTGATTCACATAATCTAGGAGTGTCTGCACCACTCCCCCTGCCAAGTGCGCCATCCATGAAACTCTAATAAACTCGCAAAACTTAAAAACAGAACAGAGTGCATAATTATAGGCCACATATAAATATAGACATTCACTAAGACTGAATTGCATTGCCATCTTTTTGCACTGTTGAAATTTCAGGTGGTTAGTAGTAAGATGCACACTTTTTTCAGATTGCTCTTAATTTGACTTCACTATAAAGCCTCTTATTGCATTGTTTGCTGTATTGTCAGGTGGTTAGTGATAGTGAATATGACATGTTCTTGCACAGGCAAAAGTGGTGCAACTCCACCCCAAACATGATGATTTAAAGTCACTTTGCTCAGAATGCTCTTGATTTGTGTTCACTATAAAGCCTCTTATTGCATTGGGTGTTGCATTTTCAGGTGTTTAATGAATAAGACGCATGTTTTGCGCATTCAAAAGTGTTGCAACTCAACCCCACTGTTTTCTAGCCCCCCAAACATGATGCTTTCGAGTCACTTTGTTCAGATAGCTTTTGATTTGACTTAACTATAAAGCCTCTCATTGCATTGTTCGCTGCATTATCAGGTGGTTAGTGAATAAGACATGTTTTTACTCATGCAAAAGTAACGCAACTCCACCCCATTGCTTTCTACCCTCCAAAACATGATGCTTTAGAGTCACTTTGCTCAGATTGCTCTTGATTTAACTTCAGTATAAAACCTCTCATTGCATTGTTTGTTGCATTTTCAGGTTGTTGGTGAATAAGGCGCAATTTTTGCGCATACAAAAGTGCTGCAGCTTTGTAGCCAGCAAACATGATGCTTTGATTTGACCTCACTGTAAAGCCTTCCATTGCATTGTTTGTTGCATTTTCAGGCGGTTTGTGAATAAGACGGATGTTTTTCCACATGCTATTAGTGAATTCACCCCATTGTTTTCTAGTCCCCAAACATGATGCTTTAGAGCTGCTTTGCTCAGATTGCTCTTGTTTGACTTCAATATAAAATCTCTCCTTGCATTGTTTGTTGCATTTACAGGTAGTTAGTGATAGTGAATAAAACGCATGTTTTTGCTCATGCAAAAGTGACACAACTCCACCCTATTTTTTTTAGCCTCCAAACATGATGCTTTAGTGTCACTTTGTTCAGATAGCTTTTGATTTGACTTCACTATAAAGCCTCTCATTGCACTGTTCGCTGCATTTTCAAGTGGTTTGTGAATAAGACGTGTTTTTATTCATGCAAAAGTGGCGCAACTCCACCCCATTGTTTTCTACCCCCAAAACATGATGCTTTGGAGTCACTTTGTTCAGATTGCTCTTGATTTAACATCACTACCAAGCCTTTCATTACATTGTTTGTTGCATTTTCAGCTGGTTAGTGAATAAGGTGCATGTTTTTGCACATGCTATTAGTGAATTCACCCTATTTTTTTTTCTAGACTCCAAACATGATGCTTACGGTTACTTTATTCGTAGCACTTTTGGTTTGGTACGTCTGGCTAAGAGCCTCTGACCACGTGTATGTTGTTACACTTTTGTCATGGGAACACTCAAAGCAGCTTTCTGCACAGTAACCATTGTTAAGGAGCAGGCGCAGCATCATTTCATCTTTGAGGCAGTATTGCAGTGCTGTAGGAAATAGGGTGTCGCTGACAACAGAGAATATGCAGTTGACGTCCGCCCCATAGGCAAGAAGCAGCCGCACCAGCTCGTACTTCCCAGCTCTGACCGCCACCAGGAGGCAGCGCAGCGGGTCCAGATCTGATTTCGCACCTGCTTTCAGAAGCATCTCGGTGCAGGTGACATCTGCATTGCAGACGGCGAAGTACAGCGGGGTCTTCCTCATGTCTCCGTAGTTTTCAGAAATATGGCAGCCTAGGATTGGGTTGACGTCAAAGCCTTTCTCAATCAGCAGCTCGAGACAGTCAGCGTGGCCTCCATCTGCCGCAGAATGAACTGGACTCATCCCAGACTGACGTATGGCCCTTTTTGTGGTGATGGAAATGAATGTCTTCAGAGCCCTGTCAGTTTAAAAAGACAGAATATATTTATCAATGCAGAGATTCTTGCTAAAGTGTGGTGAGATTGATTTAGTGCTCTCACAGGTAGTGCCCCTCGTAGGCCGCGCGGTGAATTGGAAGTTGAGAGCAAAGACTGGCTACATTAGGACTGGCACCATGTTGTAAGAGTAGATCAATGCAGTCCAGGTTCCCACAGCCTGCGGCATCATATAACACACTGTCTCCATTTGTAGCTTGTGCGGTCACATCGCCCCCTAGAGGTGAGAGCAAGAAAGACAATCAACCTGGAAATGCCTTATAATTGAATGGAAAGAAGTACTATTGAAGTCGATGGCTACCCGCAACAGTTTGTTTACCAATATTTGTGTTCAATGGAAATATGCAATAGTTCATTCTGGTTGATTTAAAAATCGAAATTTACAGATTTTTATGCCTGACAGAGTTTTAAGTAAACTGTAAGTCTGCACAGCAATAAATAGTTCAAGAGTTGGTTTTTGGTCAGACTTTGCATACACCTGACTTACCATGTTCGATAAGGATTGCCAGTATTTCCGGATGGCCGTATTCAGCTGCGATACCCAGCGGTGTGACTCCATGCCCGTCCCGTCCCATTGCCTTTCCTCCATGTCTCAACAGCAGCATCATGATGTCTACGCAACCCACCTTAGCGGCCTCGTGAGTGGCTGTCCACTTCTTCAAACACACCTGCTCTACGAAGGCACCTCCCATTATCAGTGCATGAACCATGTCATAACAGTTTGCCCTCACGGCTGCAAAGAGAAACATGGGAATATGATCCAGAACCCTAAGAATTAATGCAAAAAAAATAACATGCAATAAAATGCAATGCAATAAATAAAATTATAAGAAAAACATATGGTCTGTTCCCAAAAATTTTTTTTTTTTTTTTTTTTTTTTTTTTACAAAATCAAAAATATAAGTATTTTTAAAAGTAATAAAACAATAGTTAATAATATTTTAGGACCATTTATATTTAAATGAAATAAAATTGTGTCTGTACAAGATCATTTTCATCACTACATAAAATGTATTAAAATTACATTAAATTGGGAGAAAAATATGTTTGATTTTCATGAAAATGACTATTATTTATTATTTTAGGACCATGTATATTTAAAGTACAAGACTAATTTCATTACTACATAACATTTATTAAAATCACATTAAATTAGAAGAAAAATGTAAATGTTGCCACTAAAAAAAATGTATGTCTTTAAAAAAATTAAAGAAAAAACAAACAAGGAAAGATATGGTCCAATTTTCAATAAGATTTCCATTCTAAAATTATAAATAAATATTCTAAATAACAAAAAGTATGTTTGTACAAGATACTTTTAATGATTACATAACATTTATATATATAAAATATGCTACATTTATTTACTTGATGATGATAATAAAAATCAAATAATAATAAAAAATATTTTTATTATGTAAAAAAAATTTTTTAAGGGTATAATAAAATATTTAAAATTTAATAAGACAGATTTCATTAATACATAACATTTAATAAAAATCACATTAAATTGGAATAATAGCAAAATATTGGCACTACCAAAAAAAAAATTTTATTTGAAAAACAAAAACAAAACATATGGTCCCCGAAATAAGATTTTATATATATATATATATATTATATATATATATATATATATATATATATATATATATATGTGTGTGTGTGTGTGTGTGTGTGTGTGTGTGTGTGTGTGACCCTGGACCACAAACCCAGTCTTAAAGGAGAACTCCGGTGTGATATTGACCTAAAGTGTATTGAATCATGATACCGAGTGTGAACGTACCTTGCATATTTCATCTCGGTTTGTGTCCAGCTGTCCGAAATCTGGGGTCAGTTAGCCGATGCTCACAACAGCTTGTCAATGAAAGTCAATCGGGCATCGAAGGAGCCATGTAAATAAATCACTGT
>NC_133364.1:6708080-6753696 GCF_049309525.1 Garra rufa
CAGGTTGTAGTTCCTTCGTGCTCGACACTCGATTTATCGTGACTACATTTAAGATGGCGGCGACTGCTCTGTTCCTGGTGGAAGATGTCTGTATAAATCTTCTTGTAAATAAACTACCGGTGCTTTTTCTGAGTTCTCAATGTCTCGTTTTAAATGTCAGGGCCCTAGGAAGTCTACCGATGAAGTGTGGAGCTACTTTGTGCCTCGTAAATGGTGTAAAACAGTGATTTATTTACATGGCTCCTTCGATGCCCGATTGACTTTCATTGACAACCTGTTGTGAGCATCGGCTAACTGACCCCAGATTTCGGACAGCTGGACACAAACCGAGATGAAATATGCAAGGTACGTTCACACTCGGTATCATGATTCAATACACTTTAGGTCAATATCACACCGGAGTTCTCCTTTAAGTCGCTGGGGTATATTTGTAGCAATAGCCAAAAATACATTGTATGGGTCAAAATTATTGATTTTTCTTTTATGCCAAAAATCATTAGGAAATTAAGTAAAGATCATGTTCCATTAAGATTTTTTGTAAAATTTCTACTATAAATATATCAAAATGTAATTTTTGATTAGTAATATGCATTAAGAACTTAATTTGGACAACTTTAAAGGTGATTTTCTCAGTATTTATAAAGTATTTTTTTTGCACCCTCAGATTCCAGATTTTCAAATAGATGTATCTCGGCCAAATATTGTCCTATCCTAACAAACCATACATCAATAGAAAGCTTATTTATTGTGCTTTCATATGATGTATACATCTCAGTTTTGTAAAATTTAACCTTATGACTGGTTTTGTGGTCCAGGGTCACATAGTAATGAAACTATAATTCATTTTAAGTAACTTTTGTCTGTATTAATGACGTCCTAATTGCTTATTGAGAGCTCCAACAAAAAACTAGACTCATTTAAAGGCTATTTTAAGTTGTTTTGTTCCAATACCCAGGAGAAGAGGAGTCTCATTCCTGCGGTTCATGTTGTGTGGAGATGCCCCATATTGAAGAAGAATCTTCACATTCTCCACGTGTCCAGCTTGACAAGCCAGAGTCAAAACAGTGTCTCCATCAGCCGTCATCTCCTCCATGCTCAGATCATATGATGCTGTCCAGGGGAAAAAAATGTCTTAATTAACTGTCACTCATTTGTTTTGCACTTTAACCTAGGCATGTAGTGTCTGCTCACCCAGGAGGACACTATCCAACACGCAGATGTCCGGCTGGACTGATGCTCTGTGCAATGGAAGCCAACCTCTGCTGTCTCTTTCCTTATAAGCATCTCTGTGCTTATGCAGCTGCCTCAGTGCACACACATCAGCTGGATAATATTACACACACACATATGCAGAATATCAAGCCACTTGGAAACCAAAACAGATATTAAGGCACATGTGTGAAGTACCTTGATCTATAGCAGATAATATCTTGAGGTTTTCATCACTGACTGTTTCTAAAATGCTGCATGAGAAAACGACACACGTTTAAGATTAAAACATAGGCTACCTTTGTTTTGAAATAAGCGTAATATTGGACATACCTTAGCGGTCCTTTAAAAACTGAGAGATTGCAAGCATCTTGGAGGCTCATTTGAATAGCATACTCAATGAGCTGATCTTCATCCATTTGTTCTATGCGGTCCATCTTGTTTCGGAGCTCAAAAAGATGCACGCATTAACAAAACTCCTCTGCAGATGGATATTATAAAACTGATTAACTATCAGAAGAAATGTCATGCACCTCACAGTGTTGCGAAACACAGACTGAGTTTGTTTTCACAGGTCCTGGGGTTTATATTTAGTGCTGTTGACCTGCTTTCTCGCAACACTTTGAGAATGCGGGTCACTTTGACTTGACTAGGCAAAAGGGCTCAAGTTCCCTCACATGTAGTGGCTCACAGACACACACGGTGCTTAGTTTGCTTAAAACCTAGACAGAACTCACTGCACAGGACTAATATAAACACACACGATTCAGCATTCAGCCTGTGTGCTTAGTTTGCATGTAACTGATGCTCATATTCAGTCTTTGAATTATGCTTTGTAACAAAATCCATTTCTGTTAATAATTCTGGAACATCAGCATTTTTCCAGTGTACAATCTGTTTTGCATTTGACATTTTAAAAAAATGTAATAAACCAGAAAATATGGAATGTTATGGAATGGATATGCACATGAATATTAATTAGGTTACACTAATGATGCTTGGTGACCTTAATGAAGATTGTAGACAGTAGACACAAGAATTTTTAAAATACCATATAATTTATTGTAATGTTAAAATGTTGTCTATTTTTGCCTACATGTCATGTCCTTATTTATTGTCCTTATGACTCAGCATTTTTATGAATGTGTTTATATGCGTAATTTGCATATAATTGTTGCTCATATTCAGTCTTTGAATTATGCTTTGTAACCAAATCCATTTGTTTATCTGCTAATAATTCTGGAACATCAGCATTTTTCCAGTGTACAATCTGTTTTGCATTTGACATTTTAAAAAATGTAAGAAACCAGTAAAATATGGAATGGATATGCTTATGAATATTAATTAGGTTACACTGAATATGCTTGGTGACCTTAATGAAGACTCTAGACACTAGACTTTTTAAAATACAATATAATTAATTTTAATGTTAAAATGTTGTCTAATTTTACCTACATGTAATGTCCTTATTTATTGTCCTTATGACTCAACATTTATATGCATGTGTTTATGTACTTAGTTTGCATGTAATTTTTGCTCATATTCAGAATTATGCTTTGTAACCAAATCCATTTGTTTGTGTTCTGTTAATAATTCTGGAACATCAGCCTTTTTCCAATGCACAATCTGTTTTGCATTTGACATTTAAAAAAATGCAAAAAAAAAAAAAAATGTAATGTTATGGAATGTGCTCATGAGTATTAATTAGGTTACACTAATGACGCTTGGTGACCTTAATGAAGATTCTAGGCTCTAGGCTTTTTAAAATACAATATAATTAATATTACAAAATGTTGTACATTTTTACATGTAATGTCCTTATTTAGGTGTCTATTATTATGTACATGCTAATATCTCATAAAAGATTAATGTAGAAATAGATTTCCTCTACACTAATTTTATATTTGCTTTTACCACAACTGAAAACCTCATATGTTCCCACCAGGTGGCATATTTCGACTTGACTTGTGTCATGTGACATCATGTTACTTTAATTGTGTGTTTTTGAGTGTCACCATCATCGTGTATTGTGTCTGAAATGTTGTTTTGAAAACTTGTTTTAATTTTGTTTTCAAGCTCATGAAACATCGTTTGTAAGTAGTTATGGACATGTTTCTTTATCACTTGGATTAGCGTAATTTTTGTTTTGGTTTTTAAGATTAAGTAAGAATGATTGAGACGGTTTTTTTTTTTTTTTTTTTTTTTTTTTGAGCATCAGAGTTCAAGTACAATTTTTTTTTTGTACAAAACAGTAACAATCACGCCAGGGGAGAAGACAACTAAAATAGCATACAATAAAAGAAGAAAATAAAAATACATGAATCATATAAATACATTGTAAACCAAAAACATTGTATGCGATCTAACAGCTTTCTTATTCGTAGAGCAGGAAATGGAGGAGATGTATTGTTTTACATTAACAGAAAGTTCAAAAAAGGTAGGTTTCTTATTCTGGAATTTCGATTTATGAATGTAAAACTTGGTCAGAATAATAATTAGATTAATTAGATAAAACTCAGAGGTATCTCTTGGAATAATTCAACTCGCCAGTTCACCACAAGAGGGCGTTTGGTTGATTTATTTAAGATTTTAGTTAGCATAATTCAATTTGTTAGTTTACCACAAGAGGGCATTCAGTTAATGTTTTTAAAAAGATTTTAGTCAGTGTTATTTAATTTGGCAAATCACCACAAGGGGGGTTCAGTTCAGGTTATTATTTTTATTTTAGCTAGCGTAATTCAACTTGTCATTTTACCACAAGAGGGCGTTCGGCTGAAGTTTTTTTAAGATTTTAGTCTGGAATTCAGCTTGTCAGTTCACCACAACAGGGAGCTCAGTTTACTTCTTTTTTTTTTTTTTTTTTTTTTTTTTTTAGGCAGCGTAATATATCTTGTCAAATCACCACAAGGGGGCGTTTTGTTTTTTTTTAAGATTTTAGTCAGCGTAATTCAACTTGTCAAATCACCACAAGAGGGCGTTCAGTTTATTTTATTATTTTTTAGATTTTAGTCTGAATAATTCAACTCGCCAGTTTACCACAAGATGGCATACAGGTGATTGGGGATTTTAGTTAGCATAACTCAACTCCTCAATTTACCACAAGAGGGCATTCAGTTTCATTTTTTTTTTTTTTTAAGATTTTGGTATAAATGGTCACAGGAAATCAACTCTCACATGACAGTTTTACAGAATGAAGGACCATCTAGCCATGACAGAATCACAGTTTTGATTTTTGTTTCTAGGACTGTGAAGGAAGTTTGTGTGTTGTTTTTTGACTTGTGTCATGTGATGTCATTTACTTTTTTTGTGTCCTTTGAGTGTCACCATCATCGTGTATTGTGTCTGAAATGTTGAAGTTAATGTATGTTTATGTACATTCTAGTGTTTCATTATGTTGTTTTGAATACTTGTTTGATTTTGTTTTCAAGATCATAAAACATTATTTGTAGTTAATAAAATACTTTTTTTGTTGTTGTTTGGGTTAGTGTAAATTATGTGTTCTTTAAAAAGATTTTTAGTCTGTGTAATTCAACTTGCCCATTCACCACAAGAGAGGCATTCAGTTGCTTTTTTTTAAGTGTTTAGTTAGCATAATTCAATTTGTTAACTCAGAATAAGAGGGCATTCAGTTAATTTTAATTTTTTTTTTTCAGATTTTAGTCAGAATAATTCAACTTGCCAGCTCACCACAAGAGGGCTTTAAGTTGATTTTTTTAAATGTTTTTAGTTAGCATTATTCAACTTGTCAATTCACCACAAGAGGGCGTTCTTTTTTGTTTTAGATTTTAGTCAGTGTAATTTAACTTGTCAAATCACCACAAGAGGGCGTGCAGTTGATTTCAAAGATTTTAGTTAGCATAATTCAATTCGTTAATTCACCACAAGAGGGCATTCAGTTTAATTATTTTTTTAGATTTTAGTAAGAATAATTCAACTTGCCAGTTCACCACAAGAGGGCGTTGAGCTGTTTAGTTAGCATAATTTAATTTGTTAATTCACCACAAGAGGGCATTCAGTTTAATTTTTTAAAAACATTTTAATCAGCGTAATTTAATTTGGCAAATCACCACAAGGGAGGATTCAGTAAAAAAAATATATATATATATTTTAGCTAGTGTAATTCAACTTGTCATTTTACCACAAGAGGGCGTTCAGCTGAAGTTTTTTTAAGATTTTAGTCTGTAATTCAGCTTCTCAGTTCACCACAACAGGGAGCTCAGTTTATTTCTTTTATTTATTTATTTTTTTTTTTTTACAAATTTTAGTCAGTGTAATTCAAATTGTCAATTCACCAGAGGAGAGCGCTCAGTTTAATTTTTTTTTTTTAAGATTTTAATCAACATAATATATCTTGTCAGATCAACACAAGGGGGCGTTCAGTTTAAGTTTTTCTAAGATTTTATTCAGCATAATTTAACTTGTCAATTCACCACAAGAGGGTGCTCATTTTTTTTAAAGAATACAGTCAACGTAATTTAACTTGTCAATTCACTGCAAGAGGGTGCTCAGTTTAAGTTTTTTTTTTAAGATTTTATTCAGAATAATTCAACTTGCCAGTTCACCACAAGAGGGCGTTGAGTTGTTTTTTTTTTTAAGTTTTTAGTTAGCATCATTTAATTTGTTAATTCACCACAAGAGGGCGTTCAGTTGATATTTTTAAGTGTTTAGTTAGCATAATTCAACTTGTCAAATCACCACAAGAGGGCGTTCAGTTTATGTTTTTTTTTTTTTAGATTTTAGTCAGCTTAATTCAGCTTGTCAATGCACCATAGGAGGGCGTTCAGTTTGTTTTTTAAAGATTTTATTCAGCATAATTCTTCTTATCAATTCACCACAAGAGGGAGCTCAGTTGTAGTTTTTAAATGATTTTAAATTTAAGTTCTTACCATCTGTGTGATTGCTTGCACAACAGCTTATATGGGCCAAAACATTTTGTGCACGTAAATAAAAAGATGCAGATATTTTTTTTTTATTATTATTATTTCTATTTCTATACAAATGAAAACAAGAAAGTTTATCATACAAATTAACGATGAATAACAACTGAGCATGAAATACAAGGTGTGAAAAAGTTGTTGTTCAGATGATAATTATAAATCTTTTATACTTTTTTTATGTCTTTTATAAAGTCTTGGTTAAAATCTTGGAGTCATAAGTTCAAATCCAGCTCTTGCTTATATTAAATTATTATTTTTTTAATGGTGTAGGTAATCTAAGCTTAACCAACTCAAACGGCACAAAATTTGTGGCTCAATGGCTAATCATTTGGCTATCACATGTGGAGTTCTTTATTCAAATGCATCAATTTCAAAAAGTTTTCCAAATTATAACACAAACCCCTCAAGAAAAACCCATTCAAAATACTTATGTTCTTGTCAAACTCAGTGGCTCAAGTGTTGAAGTGTTTCATTTGAATCCTGGAGTCCTGAGTTCAAATCCTGCTACATCTTATGTTAAATTGTCTTTTTAATTCTGTGACTGAAAATCAACAGAAATCAAACTAAACCAACCATTACAATTCCAGTGGTTCAGTGGTTAATCATTTGCCTAGCATATACAAAGTTTCTGGTTCAAATCCCACCTTTGAAGCCTGCAATGAAGCTCAGCCAAATATAAATATCAGCTCTCAGACTCAATGGCTCAGTTGATGAAATATTGAATTTTCATCTTGGAGACCCGGGTTCAAATCCCACTTTACCAACCGTCCAGTTGTGTATCCAATAATGTTTTCCAAACATCACCTCTGATCGCAGAAACCACAGTGGTGTAGTGGTTAACTCAAGTTGGTAACAAGTTAAACTGCAACAAAGACCTGTGTTTGAATCCCACTTTTTACTTAATATAATTCAGATGTATCCATAAAACCCTATCCAAATCTCTCAAGACCTTCAGTGGCTCAGTTGATAAAGCTTTGCACTGTTGTCTTGAAGACCGAAGTTCAGATCCTGTATTGAGGTGGAAAAAAACACTTTAGTTTCACTGTTCTTTAAAAAAAAGTGTGTTAAGCATGGAAGAGTCAGTAGCCTGAGGGTCAGTTTTTGATCTGGGAAATCCAAGTTCAAATCTCCCTTTAAGCGGACAAATTGTTTAGTTCCACTGGTTTCTGATTGAATAAGACAGACAATACACCTAAAAAAGTGACAAGCATGTGGAAAAGAGAGTGGCTCAGCTGTCTAAACATTTGTTTTTGATCTGGGAATTCAAGGTTTAAATCACCGTTGTGGTGGAAAGCTTCTTAGTTTCAGTAGTCTTTCAAGAAAAAAAAAAAAAAAAGTTGAAGACAAGGTAGAGCCTATGTTCCAGAGTGTCAGCCCTTGCTCTGGGAGATCCAGCTTCAAATCCCATACTGGGGTGTGAAATCTTATTTTTATTTTACTATTCTTTAAAGAAAAACAAAAAATGGCCAAAAGCTCTCTCCACCCTCATTACCACGACTGAGGTGAGTCCCTTGAGCAAGGAACCGCCAACCCCCCCCCCCCCCCTCCAAAAAGGTTTAGTTTCACTAGTCTTTAAGGAAAAATAAAGTGTGGAAGGTTTTGTGGCCCAACGGTCAGAGTGTCAGTTCATGGCCTGCGAATTCCAAGTTTGAATCCCGAATTGAGTTGGAAAACCATTTAGTTTCAGTAGCTTTTAAGGAAAAATAAAGTCCAAAGCGCAGGTGATCCTGTGGCCCAGCGGTCGGAGTGTCAGTCCTTGACCTGGAAATCCCAGGTTCAAATCCCATACTGGGGTGGAAAAATGTTTAGTTTCAGTAGCCTTTAAAGAAAAAACTAAAGTCAAGAGTTCAAAAAAAGAGAAACAAACATAGAAGATCCTGTGGCCCAGTGGTCAGAGTATCAGTTCATGGCTTGGGAATTCCAAGTTTGAATCCTGAAGTGAGGTGGAACAACATTTAATTTCACCAGACTTTAAGGAAAACTAAAGTCAGAAGTTCAAAAAAAGAGGAGAAAGCGTGGAAGATCCTGTGGCCCAGCGGTCAGAGTGTCGGTCCTTGAGCTGGGAAAACCAGGTTCAAATCCTGAACTGAGGAGGAAAAAACATTTAGTTTCAGTAGACATTAAGGAAAAATAAAGTCAAAAGTTAAAAAAAGAAAAGAAAAGAAAGTGTATAAGATCCTGTGGCCCAGCGGTTAGGGTGTCTGCCCTTCACCTGGGAATTGCAGGTTCAAATCCCATACTGGGGTGGAAAAGTATTTAGTTTCAGTAGCTTTAAAGAAAAAAAACTAAAGTCAACAGTTCAAAAAAAGAAGAGAAAGCGTGGAAGATCCTGTGGCCCAGCGGTTAGAGTGTCGGTCCTTGAGCCGAGAAAAGCAGGTTCAAATCCTGAACTGAGGAGGAAAAAACATTTAGTTTCAGTAGACTTTAAGGAAAAATAAAGTCAAAAGTTCCAAGAAAAGAAAAGAAAGTGTATAAGATCCTGTGGCCCAGCGGGCAGGGTGTCTGCCCTTGATCTGGGAGTTCCAGGTTCAAATCCTATATTGGGATGGAAAAATATTTAGTTTCAGTAGCCTTTAAAGAAAAAACTAAAGTCAAGAGTTCCAAACAAACAGTAGTAAGTGTGGAAGTGCCAGTAGCTCAGCGGTCTGAGTGCACCTTTCTGAGAGGAGAGGAGCTTGGGTTCAAACCCCAACCTGGTCACTGAAGCACGGTTGCGTGACGGTTGTCTGGGCGTGAGCTGTGACAAGCTGCAAAGCGGATCAGAACGCGACCCAAGACGAGAGAAGGTTGAGACACAAAGGGGGAGTTAAGATCCAGACGCTCCCCCTGGGACTTCTGAGACAATGTCGAGCAGCGGTTATAAGGCAGGATTCAAATTTTTAAGTTCATACTTATTATCCAGACACAGGCTAAGTCAATAAAGTTTTAAAAAAAAATATTTAATTGATAAGCAATTAATTAATAAACCCACCCACTTTAGTCTCCACCCACACAGCACCAAATTTTACCTGCAATACAGAATCTGATCCAGGTCTCTTCAGCTTCCATTGCTGTACCAACTGGGACCTGCACATGGAGAAGGGCATGTTTGGCCCATTTGTAGCAAAAAAAATATTGTAAGCCTGTAAATGAGAGGTTTTCTCACAGAGATGAACATCAGTTTCAGATTCTGCTGATAAAGTGTAATTTATTCTTAAACATGAGGTTCTGTTAAAGAGAATGAAACTGGCTTGTTTTAACTGTAAAAACAACTCAGTAACAGCTTATACAAGGATAAATCTCCTGAACTTCAGAAGATGAACCCAAACCTTATTCAAAAGATTAAATTAAAGGTAACAGCAAAGGTGACACTTCTGGAAATTATGAACAGCACACAAACGTCATGTTTACCCTTTTATTGATAACACACACATATTTACAAACTGCACTGATCATTCTTTAAAAGGCATTAGTATAAACTAATGGCCCATCAAAGCATACCCACAGTATGGGTCTGAGCTGGTATAACCAGGCAGGTCCAAGAGCTCAAAGGTGCATTATGGCAGCAAACAGTGCACTTCACTGCGTCCACAAAAAGGTCGGAGGCGAATAAGGGTTCAGCAGACGCTCCCCTGCTTCTCCTGCCATCTCCTCATGACCTCCAACAGCTCTGAACCAGAAATCCCCTACAGACAAAGAGCAGAAATTCAAAAACAGCTCACATTTCATTAAAAAAAGCTCTTCCTATCGGAAGCCACAAGTCTCAGACAGACATACAAAAAGAATGATTAAACAGATAAGTGGTGAAATCTCTCAATTAATAAAACTTAAAAAGAAAGTCCAGGTTAAATGCAGAAATGTCTGTAAAATGACAATTTCCACACAATTTTGTAGAATTTGGTTTTAGTTTAATGCAAAAATACACTATTAAATAATGTACACATCCATTATCTACAAACATTAATCTATTTCAGGTGACAGGAAACATTAGGATTATACTACGCAAAAGTAGGTTTAAGCCATTGTCTGTGAATGTGCAACACCTCATATTTAAAAACACACACACGAAGTGGGAAAAAAAAAACCGTTTATTATAGTAAAAGTGTAGAGCAACCATGTTTTCTTTTTTTTTTTTCAAACAAATTGATTACCATTTGTACAATTACTACAAATACAAATGTTTACAACCACATTTTCTTTCTTTTATTTGCAATAAAACCATATAGTTTAACCATATAGTTTTCATAAAGGTACTTGCATTTCTCAAAAGCATCCTAATCCTAAATTGATTGTAACTCCTTTGATCACAATGGATCTACGATCAAATTTAGGCTTATGATGGTTTTGGGAAACGCAGGCCTGTGTTTATAACTGTGACAATACATTAAAACATTACAAATATCAGTTCGTAATAAGAAGCAACACAAACACACTAACAATAATGAGAGACAACATTAAGAACACGTTAAAAGGTACTTAAAACCAAAGTGTTTCATAAAATGCAAGAACAACAACTTACCGCGTTCAAAATTGTCTTCTTTCTGAGCTCACACCTGGTGCAGCTTCTTGATAGCTACGCTAATCTCTCTCAGGTGTGGCGTTATCAATTACATCGTCAACCAATGGCATTCCTTCTTCTTCTTCTTCTTCTTCTTCTTTTAGTTGTCTGGCCGTTCACTCCATTACCGCCACCTACTGGATATTTTATGCACCTGGGTGATGAATCTGTATTATTTGTTTATTTTTCTTTTCTTCCCTTCCTTCTTCCCATAAACAAAAAAAAAAAAAAAAAAAAACGAAGGATCCTTCAACTTCCACTCTGGGCTCCTCAGCCTTCAAGGTAGACAGAGGCATCATACATCTCCCACTCAGACCCTATATTTCTATATCCTGTAACATAGACCTGTAACCTCCAAAAAGGTTTAAACAGCCCCATATATCTGATCGTCACTTGAACCCTTCCCCAGAAGGTCCACAACACTTACTGGCCTATTTTTAAACAGACTGTCACGCTGACCAACATACTTACCACTGTTAAAAAGCACATGCTCAACTGTTTCCAAAGTACCACATTCATTACACATCCCACTTTCATGCTTTCCCATTAATGCTAATGTTGAGTTTAATCCTGTATGTCCCATTCTTAATCTAGATATAATTACTTCTTCTTTTCTATGTCTTCCAAAAAACTGTACTTTTTTCCCTACTGATTTCTCAGTGTTATAAAACCACCTACCTGTTCTGCTATTTCCCCATCTTTGTTGCCATTTTTGTATTACTTTCCTATTAATCACTGACTTTATTTCACTTCTACCCAAAGGTACTTTAACTTCCACCACGTTTTTCTTTAATGCCTCTTTTGCTAATTTATCAGCTGTTTCATTCCCTATTATCCCGATGTGTGCTGGCACCCAACAAAAATATACAGTTATACCTTCCACTTTCAATCTGTTCAGTAAAGTATAAATTTCCACTAACAAATCTTCTCTATCACTTTTTGTAGACATTATACTTTTAAGAGCTGATGAAGAGTCTGAGCAAATTAAAATCCTGTGTGGCCTAACTTGTTCTACCCATTGCAGTCCTACTATGATTGCAGTTAGCTCAGTAGAGTACACAGATAGTTTGTTACTTAGCCTTAAGCTTATTTCTGTCTGAAAACTTGGAATGTATCCTACGCCCACTTTTTGCTCAATTGGATCCTTGGATCTATCCATGTAAATCTGCACAAAATAATACAAATTCTCTCTCATAAAAACAGTAATTCCATAACTATTACTGTATATTTCTTCTGCTTTTTCAGTAGCTTCCAATAATCTCATTTCAACAATAGTTTCAGGAATATTCCACACTGCTATACCACTTAATGGTATATAAGGACAGATTGCTTCATCCTCTAGACCATATTCCTTAACCCACTGTTCATATTTCCACCCAAAGCTATTTCCTTCATTCTTTCTGTATTCCTAACAGTCATATAATATTATGCTTGTACAATGAGTCTTATTACAACCATTTAAGCTGGCCCAATACATCATTGCACGCTTTTCTCTTCTCAGATCTAAAGGCATCTCCCCCATTTCAACAATTATAGCATCTAGAGGAGTTGATAGCTCCACAGCAGATTCTAAGTGCTCTAGATTGAATGTTCTCCAGTTTCTTTAACTGAGATTTAGCTGCATCACCATACACTGCACATCCGTAATCTATACTAGAACGTATCAGGGCTTGATATATACAGTCGTGGCCAAAAGTTTTGAGAATTATTGGAAATATTGGAAATTGGAAAAGTTGCTGCTTAAGTTTTTATAATAGCAATTTGCATATACTCCAGAATGTTATGAAGAGTGATCAGATGAATTGCATAGTCCTTCTTTGCCATGAAAATTAACTTAATCCCGGAAAAAACTTTCCACTGCATTTCATTGCTGTCATTAAAGGACCTGCTGAGATCATTCCAGTAATCGTCTTGTTAACTCATCTGAGAATGTTGATGAGCACAAGGCTGGAGATCATTATGTCAGGCTGATTGGGTTAGAATGGCAGACTTGACATGTTAAAAGGAGGGTGATGCTTGAAATGATTTTTCTTCCATTGTTAACCATGGTGACCTGCAAAGAAACGTGTGCAGTCAACATACTGTTATGAACTCCTTGTTTTTTCACACGAACATTCTCATATATTCTGCTTAATTCCTGTCTTCTATTTAAAAAATGTTCACTTAAATTTTCAATTTAATGGACTTTAGCAAAAGTTTTAGCTAAGATTTCTGTCTTCTCTTCTTCTTCAATTACAGGAATCTGCTTACAACCGTTAACACCATTCATTTTCCTAATCCAAACCACATTCATTCCAGTTTCTCTCCCAATTGTATTACAGAATTCCTGCCAAGCCTTTCTCTTTGCATTTTTAATTACCTTCCTTGCAATAGCCCTTTTTTTCTGATATTCTATTACGGTATCTTGAGTTATTATTCTTTTTAAAATCCGGAATGCCTTATTCCTCTCTCTCACTGCCACTGAGCACTCTTCAGACCACCATGGTACATTTTTTCTTTTTCTTTCCATTACCTCTTATTAGTGGAATAGCCTGATTTGCTGCAGAAATTATTCCTCCTACTACCTTATTATACTTCTCTTCAATGTTTCCTTCCAGCTTAATAATTTTAAAATTTTCTTCACATAACATATAAAATTCTTCCCAATTTAAATCCCCATCTTGCACTTTGGCCCACACTTTCCTTTTGAACTGTACTCTGGATCTCACATATTACAGGCCAAGTTATCTTCAAGTACACTCCAGGTACTCTTACCAGCTAAAACTGCTGACAGTATTGTAAGATCCAAACATGACATGCCACCTTTTACAATATCCATTCTTGTTGGTTTCCCATCATTCAAGCGACAAAAGTGAAATTTCTTCCATAAATTCTTCTATGGTTACTCCATTGTTATCTGTATTTTTACTACCCCACAAACCATTATGTGCATTAAAATCTCCACATATAATAAATTTGCCCTATATAACCAATCATTTCTTTTAATATATTATTACTTATTTCTTTACATGGATTGTAGAAATTTGTAATTCTGATTCCTTCATGTTTTCCCAATACTTCTATGGTTACATATTCTAGATTATTACTTGAAAATATTCTTTTATATGATACACCCTCTTTAATAAATGTTGCACACCCTCCACCTCTTCCGGTTTCTCTGTCTTTCCTTTCCACTACATATCCATCGATCTTAAATTCCAAGGAGCTATTTAACCATGTCTCCTGAATACACATGATGTCTGGCAATTTTCCCATTTCTATGATATGTTTTTTAAAGCCTTGCCCATTTGATATTAAGCTCCTGGCGTTCCAATGTAGTAGTAGGAAAGACATTATTTACCTAAGTATTATTATTCTGAGTCATATCCAACGCAGCATTCTCCCTTTACAGATACTAGCAGTATGTCGTTGACATTTGAAACACCTTAAAGGAGGAGGTACATACTCTCGCACTGAGAAGCTTACGAATCCTAGCTTTACTCTTACCGGTATTATTCCCTTCAAACTGTATCATCACGCTCATGCTTTCACATTTTTTATTGTCTTTCCACATCTGTAGCCTTCTGGCATAAATAACTGTGCCTCCACTCAGACTGCCCTTAATATCATCCATACTTAAGAGGTCTCGGACTTATTGCCTTTTTCTGTGCACGTTATCCGTGCCCCTGCTAGCATTTTCATTTTCATTATTTTTTCCTTCTGCTTCTGATCCATGCATTTAATCATTATTCTCCCATTGCTAAGACAAGATACAGCTTTCACTGCTCCTATCTCTTTCTCGATTATTTTCGATAATTTGACAGGGTGGACTTGCTGTTCTGTTTGCTTAGCAAACGTAATGATCACTTTGATTTCTTTCCCTGACATCTTTTTAATTGCTTCATTTCTTGAGTGTCTTGATTGTTCACAATCAGATCCATCACCCAGACTGCTCTTTTTTTTCCTTTTATTGTATCTTACTTCCTGATACTCCATATTCATGTGGTGAATTTTAAGTATTACACTGCTCGAGACTTAATTTACACCGATTTATTGATTTATCAATGACATTTAATACGTTTGAAAACTGATTTAATAGGATTTAAAATAAGTGCACCGTTTTGAAACCCAGAGTACTAGCATCAGAATTACTTTTATGGAAGAAATTACAGTAGTGTTATTCTGATATTGAATGTGTACAGTACTGTAATTCAGTTTATTAAAGTAAATTTTCCAAAATTCATATAGGCTATAATCATAAAAATATTATTTGGAACTACATTCAAATTAAAATAGAATTAAATTAATTTTCAATATTTCTACACATTCTACAGCTCGTTGCTTTTTGACAAATAACAACATATTATTATTATTATTATTATTATTATTATTATTATTATTATAGTAAGAAGAAGAAGAAGATCAATTTAATGACATAATAGGTTTAAAAAAAAATTTAAATAAGTTTAAATCGAGAACTTTAAGTTACCTAATATTTCTTACTTGAATGGCCCATATGACATAAACCCATTAAAAAAGTAATATTTAAAAACAAGAATGAAATAGATGACACATAGATAAGATAGATAATTTGGCTAAAAAGAAACTAAATTAAAAACGTTTAACAACATGAAGCTGTCAGAGAGCCACTGACGTCACACACAGGCGACGGAAGTTGCGTCGTTGAGCCGCACAGGCAGAAATGGCTGGTATTATCAAGAAGGTACGTGCGGAGGTCATGAAAATATATTCATAAAAACCATTAATATTCATCCGTAAATGAAGCTTGTATCAAATCCTGGTGCATTTGAATATCTCCGGCTTTTTTGCACGTTTTTCCTCAGCATTTGTATGTATATTTAAATGCACGAGTCGTGCTTTGTTTTGGTCGATAAAGGTGGCAAGTGTAGCGAAACCTGAATTATCGCCAAAATAGGGTTTATAATAACAATGCAAGTGATTAGTTTGATGGTTTAATGTCTTTTTGGAGCTGTAAATGTCATGCATGGGAAATCAAGATGTGCCTTTGACACTTTAAAGTGAATATGTACACGAGCATTAATGTTTTTACAGCATAATTGACATTGATATTGTAATTACATCATTGCATAAATAAATAAGCACGTGTATTAACGCTTACATGTTGAAAGGCTTTATCGCACACTTTGTTTTGACGCGTTCATTAAAAAAACAACGTAAGTGCATGGAAATAAGCATCTTCTGATCGTCTTATTTTCAGACCACAGGCTTGGTTGGCCTTGCTGTCTCCCACAATCCTCATGAGGTGAGTGTTTTTGGATTTCATTTTGATCACTTTTTAATTTGAACTTGCATATACAATCATAAATTGGTGTTTTAAGTTAGAGGACTTGTACTAAAATGTTGCTTTCTTTCCCAAAGCGTCTTCGGATTCTCTACACGAAGATCCTGGGCTCTCTACAAACTATGCCTCAGGATGCTGCCTACAGGAAATACACCGAGCAACTGATCAACGACAGGTTGAATCATGTCAAAGCTGTAAGATATTGAAAAAATTATATTTTTGAGTTTTAGGTTTAAGTTTTAAAACACTTACTTATATAAGAGATTGTCTTTCTTTCTTCAGTTGTAAGGAAATTATGTTTTTTGAGGAAAACGTTTATGGACTTCTATGGTGCCCCCGAGTTTGAACTTCCAAAATGCAGCTTCAAATGGCTCTAAACAAAACAAAACAAAAATTATATACTTTTTAACCTCAGATGCTCATCTTGTCTAGCTCTGTTTGTACTCTGTGTAGAGATTAAAAAGTAAATAAATTGTAAATGTTTTTAGAAAATAACCGATCATTTCACTAGATAAGACATCTTCCACAGCTGGGATCATTTAGAGCCTTTTAAAGCTGCATTTAAACTGCATTTTGGAAGTTCAAACTCGGGGGGCACCGTAGAAGTCCATTATATAGAGAGAAATCCTGAAATGTTGTCCTCGAAAAATACCATTTCTTTATGACTAAAACAAGAAAGGCATGAACATCTTGGATGACAAGGGTGTGATACATTATCTGTAAATTCTAGTTCTGAAAGTGAACTACTCCTTTAAATTCTATAAATGTTGCTTTTGTGTTATAAAGGAGCCTGATGTAGGAAAGCTTGAAAAGAAAATCAACTCTGGACAGATTGAGGAGGTTATTGCACAGGTGAGTATATGGCAATAATTAAAGATCTCAAAGCCTCATTTACCATAGCTAAGTTTATAGAAAGTGAATAAAGTGTGCCGTACCTCAGTCCGTCTGGTGTGTCTACAGGCTGAGGCTGAGCTGTCTTTGTCCAGGAAGATGACCGAATGGAAACCATGGGAGCCTCTCGTAGAGGAAGCACCGGTGAACCAGTGGAAATGGCCCATCTGAAGTCCTCATTATGTTCATGTACATATTATGTTTATATTAAATAATAAATAAACAAACACTGTCCGTTTAAGATGTGCATTTTCTTTTTTTACAGCGGTTTGTTGTAAATTATATCTACTATGATGTCAGAATTTCTAATTCATGTAATAAAAAATTATGAGATAGGAAATATTACACAATCGATTTTATGAATTATTTAATTATGAATAAGGGACTTTTAAAGTAATTCAGAGTAAGCCTTTTTTTATCTGCTCATCAAGGCTGCATTTATGTGATCAAAATACAGAAAAAGTAATTTTGTGAAATATTATTGCAATTTAAAATAACAGCTTTCTATTTTAACATACTTTAAAATTGAATTTAGTCCTATGAAGCAAAACTGGATTTTCAGCATCATTAGTTTCACATAACCCTTCAGAAATCATTCTAAATAGCTTATTTATAATCAATGTTGAAAACTTCGTATTTTTTGGAACCTGTAATACTTTATTCAGGATACTTTGATTAATGAAAAGTAATAAATCAGCATATTGGAATGATTTCTGAAAGATCATGCGACACTGAGGAGTGGAGTAATGAAGCGCTGCGTCACAGAAATAAATTATTTTTTAAAGTATATTAAGATAGGAAACCAATATAAGAACTTGCAGTAATATTTCACAATATTACTGTTTTTTTTTCTGTATTAAAAAAAAAATGCAGCCTTAATGAGCATAAGAGACTCCTTCAAAACACATTAAAAATTGTACTGATCCCAAAATTTTGAACAGCAGTGTATGTCATAAAATCAATTTTGATTTTGAGTTTTAGCCTTGTGGTAAATGAGCTCAAGGTCCAGTAAAGGCTATAAATGACCAAAATACACATGAAGAGTCAGTTTATAGCTGAATAGCATACAAACAAATAATGCAATAAAAAGAGGATAAAGTAATTAATAGAAAAACATTCACTTTTTTATGAATTTGTTTGAGGTAGAGTGCATAAGGGTTTAAATTAACATTAATATTTTGACTTTATCCCTCAAGTTGTCTCTCAAATGATTTAAATCTTGAAATATAAAATCTGAATTTATAATACACAAGAATCAGGAAACTAATTAAAAATGTACCTCGTCAAAATAATACATTTTAGCTAAATAACGTCAAAAGCAAAAAAGGGGGGAAACATAATTAGAGAGAAATACACAATTTTCACATTTTGTAAAACAGATATTAACATTAGCATTTAATGTTAAACATTATTATATGTAGTCTGTCAAATAATACCTTTAAAGGTCAAAGATATTAGATATTATAGAAAGTAATACTTTTATTTAGCAAGGTCGCTTTAAATTGATCAAAAGTGATGATAGAGACATTTATAATGTTACAAAACATTTCTATTTTAGATGAATGCTGTTCTTCTGAACTTTCTATTTGTCAAAGAAACCTGAAAAAATTCTACTCACCTGTTTTCAACATAAATGTTTTTTTTAAGCAGCAAATCAGCATATTAGAATGATTTCTGCGAATCATGTGACACTGAAGACTGGAGTAATGATGCTAAAAATTCAGCTTTGAAATCACAGGCATAAATTACATTTTAAAATATATTCAAATAGAAAGCAGTTATTTTAAATAGTTAAAATATTTCAAAACATAATTGGATCAAATAAATGCAGGCTTGGTGAGCAAAAGAGACTTCTTTAAAAAAAAACATAAAAAAAATACCTGCTTACGGACTTCAATTAACAGTAATATTTTATGTTAAAAATTACTACATGTAATCTCTCAATATCACTTTATTAAAAAAAAAAAAAAAAAAGTATTTCAATTCACTCACCTACATTTTGTAGTTAAACAGTTTTGGATGCTTAGTGGAAAAAAATTACAATGTTAATAAATGACAAATACTCAATAACATAGAAGAAATGATCATGTTTTGTTTATTTTTTATTGTGCTTTCTTTCATGTATCCAAGTACGTCCTGTGTTAATGGTCGACGAAAGGCCTAAATGATTAGACAGTTTAAATCAAAGTTGATAAATATGGAGATAAATAACTGAATGCTGGTTATGAATCTGCTGATTTAAATCTAGAAGGATTCGGTAAGTATTACAAATGAGAAATGTACGAAATGTCGTCTGCTACAACATGTCAACTAAGTTAATCTTAAGAAATCATTGAATTTCTAACATTTAAAAAAATGAAACATTCAACTGCTACAATAACAAACATGGTAAAAAAAAAAAGAAAAAGAAAAGAAGCGCTAGTCATATAAATGTATTTTGGTCTGTTGGTGTGGCCCATGGTTTTATATATTATTAGAGTCACACCTCTCTCTTCTGTACTATGAGGCTACATTCAAGAACGCTTTTATATCTACGATTTTTTTTTACCCCCAAAATAGATAGCATATGAAATCATCTGCCCTGCTACTTATAAATATTTCTTCAACAGTTACGTCCGACTAAAACCAAAAAAAGACACCACCAGCAATACAGCAGTCACTGCTTTTCCAAAGAGTAGAAATTTTGGCATTAGTTACAACAATAATATTATATCAAAGCAGTACAAAGGTAACAAAAAGGCACAATAAAAGACCAAATGACAGTATATCCTGTACCCACGTCGTCCAGAGACTTTGGGAGGGTTTCAAAAGCGACTTTCTCTTGATTCAATGTACATTTCCTTGGGTGAAGGGTGACAGCGGTCTGTATTGCTACATGAGAGACTCCAGGCTTTCCGACGGGTTTGTGGGAACCGTGCCGTTGTTTTCCGAGTAGTGAAGAGCCCTCTCGTCCTCCTTGGTGCTCACCAAACTCAGGATCGCTTTGTAGAGGAACTGATACTGATCCTGCACACATGGGAAGATGTTAAAAATAGCGTTCATATCTTATCAGAGTATACACATTTTTACTCATCTTACAATATCGTTGAAGATGCCCGGTCTCATGAGGTTGATCATTCTGGCGGTCTGATAGACGTCCACAGTGTTTTCCTCCTCCAGCTGGTTAACCAGGGTGGTTAGTGAACACAGTAAACCAGCACTCGTTCCTCCAGACCTGCACAGACACAGTGTGTCTTACGCATTACTTTTTAATTGACAAGAAAATATCTGAGTTACTTTTTCAAATAAGTAACGCCAGTTACTTTTTTTCCCCCATTTATTGATTAAAAGCTCTCCTGTCTCCATGTTGAGAGAAATTGTAAGATGTTACTTTAGTTCTAGAATAAATGTGAACATGCATTAATTCATCTCGCTCGCTAAAAAACATACAGCATTCCTCAAAATGAATAAAAACTGTGAAATTCAACACAAACCTGCAGTAATTAAATATGTTGAATAATACAAATATTCTCGTATTTAATCCCATTTTATTAACCGACGTCTTTGCTGCCGACCTTCGATGATCAGATTCATCCATACTAATAAACGAAAATGACTCAAGATAATCAAACATTTGTTTTCCTTTTTTTATTGCTGAAGAGCTGACATTTTTTCTTCTGCGGTCTACTGTACAGACGTGAATTTACTTTTCTCTAAGCCTGAGGCTTTTGTGTGAAAAGGCTTATACATTTGCCAAAAATAGAACTTTTTATAATAAAAACAAACAAGCTTGCCCTGCCCAGATTTAAAGTAATGCAAAAGTAACGTAACGCATTACTTTCCATAAAAAGTAACTAAGTAACATAATTAGTGATGCATATAATGCATTACTTTTAAAAGTAACTTTCCGGAACACTGTCACTGATAAGAGTCTTTCCTGTAAATGCTATGAGACTTTACCCATCATGGATGATGACGGGTCCCTCTCGACGCGAGCTTTCCTCTCTGATGATGTTGATGAGCTCAAAGGAGTTGCTGATGGGGCTGTCAGGGTTCGGCCAGCGAGGGCTCTGGTACTGACGTACCTCCAGCACATAGTCATCCTGTCAAATACAGCCACATAAAACAAAAAAAGAACTGAAAAATGACAGTTTAAGATGCAACGTCCAGTACAAAGACAACTTTCAGAAACGTTAAATGTGAAAATGCTTTGGGATTTTTTTTGTAAATCTCACAAAACATCAAAATCAACAAAAATACATACAGTACTTTTGAATTAAAAATTGAAAGGCTTTCTTAGTGCCAATAGAGTTTTTTTTTTTTATTATTTTACATTTAATTTACATATTAAATTGCATACAATATTACACATTAATATTTTAATAATAATTATTATGAATGTATAATATTATAATTTAATAATATTGCGAATAATAGTTATAGTTTTTATAAATAGCATTATAAATTAATACTTTACAATAGTGTAAATTGTCATTGCTGTAATGTGCCTAGATGTTTTACTTACTTTTTTCTTAAATTTCATTTTTAAGTTATTCCTAATTAGCATCTCATTATTGTAATATAGTCAAATTTACTGTAATTAAACATTTCTGTTTAAAATAAAGTGCAACTGCTACTCTATCTATCTATCTTAAATTACATTATACAATATTGTAAAATAATATTATGAATTAATTATAATTTTATCATATTATAAATTAATAATATTGCAAATAATAATTATAAATGGTATACATTTATATTTCACAATATTACACTAATATAACACAATTTATTTATCTTCATCAGTTTTTACTGGCTATTTCACATATAATATTGTAAAATTATAATTAATTCATAATATTATTATAATATTGTATAATGTAATTTAATAAGTCAATAATATTGTAAATAATAATTATAAATAATATAAATTGATTTTTTACAATATTATAAATTGTTATTGCTGTAATGTGTCCAGATATTTTTAAGTTTTTTCTTAAATTTCAAATAATTCTTATATGTGATTGTCGTTACTGTAATATAGTGATATTACTGTAATAAAATATTTGATTTTAAATAAAAGCAGTACAACAACTACTGCCATTTATGTATTTTCCTGTAATGACAATTGAGTTGTTAAATACACTTAATTATTATGAAAATAATATCAAAATAAATAAAAAAACACTAAAATATTATTTTTTTTTTTTCCCCTGTAGATTGTGGGGTAAAATATGACCCAAGCATATTCTTGACAGATTTTGTCTTGAGAGATTCACCTTGAGCAGCTGCAAATACATAAATGAAATGAGTTTTATTCACCTTCAGGGCCTCCAAAATGAAGTCCTGTACCACGAGCGACTCCTCATTGGACAGGCAGAGTTTGTCCTCGCCTCTGAAGGTCACAGTGAAGGTCTCACAGCTGATTGGCTGATCTTTCGTGGGCCAGTATACACACTCTCCCTCTCTGCTCTGTGATGGTCAGAAATCACAGGACTCAGTTATTACGTACGGATGTGTGTAGAAGTACAAGCGTGTTTGTCTGTGTGAGTGTGTATAACTCACCACGCTTTGTGTATCCGGCAGCGAAACAATGATCTGTGCATTGTGATCCCAGATCATCCTCCAGAAGTCCTGTACGGTGCTTGGAAGAGGATTCTGGGTAATGATGAACTCACGGCTCTGATGGTACCCCTGTAAACGGCACAGACTCACGGATTCACACCATATTGCATGTAGAAATCTAAACGGGAGCATCAGAACAAGAGTCGTACCATTAAATAAGAGGCATTGATGTAGTCTGATGATTCTCCAGGTCCTGTGGACAGACTGACCCTTGACCTCTCCACTGAAACACAAATGGAGCACATGTGAGGATAAAGATCAAGAGGTAAGTCTCTGAATGAGCTCACTGATACATTAGATCTTTAAAAACACAATTTAAAAAGATCTTTAATATATTCTGAATATAATTCATGGAAGAAATGAAGGTGAGACACTGCAGTTGAATATGGTAATAGTTATCACCTTACTTACCCAGTTGATTGATTACATTGATAATTACAAACATTTTTTGTATTACAAGTTTTCTAAAATGTTAGGTTTAAATATGCAAATGAGGTAATATTTAATGAAATATGCACTAATTTGCATACATTTCTAGTTCAAAAATCTAAACACTGCATGAAGTCAGTTTCAAAATTCTCGTTTAATTTTTTGACATATGAGAGTCAAAAGTTTTTACAGAGGGAATTTTGGGTATCTCATTTTGTCACTCCATAATTTAAAAAAAAAACAGGAAACACTATGTTTTTTTTACCATTTTTGGTGGAATAAAATGTTGTATAAAATCAAGCAAATTATATATGAACAAATCCCTCTGTAAAAACCTTCAGGATATAGACAGGAATAAAAGTTTGGTGTGTGTAAGTGCTACTGAAGTGGAGATTTATGGCTGAGTGTAGAAGAAAATTTCATTTTGAGAAACGGCCTTTAAAAATATGCATTGTAGTTGAAATCTATTGACACAAATAGATAAAGTGCTATAAAAGATGTTGGATGTTTTCTTTCTACTAGTCTAACCAAAAACCAAAAAGACCAAAATCTCAAAGTTTATAGGTGCATGAAAAAACAGCGTTTTTGCCTGTAGTGTCTCCCCTTAAAGGATTAGTTCACTTCCAGAACAAAACGTACAGATAATGTACTCACCCCGTTGTCTTCCAAGATGTTCCTGTCTTTCTTTCTTAAGTCGTAAAGAAATTATGTTTTTTGAGGAAAACATTTCAGGAATTTTCTCCATATAGTGGACATCCAAAATGCAGTTTAATGCAGCTTTAAAGGACTCCAGCCGAGGAAGAAGGGTCTTATCTAGCAAATCGTTCTGTCATTTTCTAAAAAAAAATATTTAATTTCGATACTTTTTAACCTCCAACGCTTCAAAAACTTCCAGCTTTAAAATCGTCCTACATCTCTGTTTTTTGTTTTTTGTAAAGTGCGTTTGACCTTTTTTGCATGTTCACTTTGTAAACACTGGGTCTGTACTTCTGCAGCGATGTCGATAAGATAGATAAGACCCTTCTTCCTCAGCTGGGATTGTTTAGAGCCCTTTGAAACTGCATTTATACTGCATTTCGGACATTCAAACTCGGGGGCACCATTGAAGGCTGAAATGTTTTCCTCAAAAAACGTAATTTCTTCACGACTGAAGAAAGAAAGATATGAACATCTTGGATGACAACAGGGCGAGTACATCTGTGAATTTTTGTTCTGGAAGTGAACTAATCCTTTCATTCATTTTATATTGCACACACTCACCAGGCATAAGAGAAGACGTCCTGTTTTTAGATGCGTTGCACTCCTTTAGAGCCACTGTGTAATCGCTCTGTTTTGCACAGCTCTGACTGACCAGCTATAGGAACAAATGGCAAGATCAATTAATTCCTTCGCATAATAATGATTAAGGTGGAGTCACAAAACCAAGATTCTTACCTTAAACTGTTTCTCCAGGCGGGTTTTTCCTGTAGGTCCCGGTGTGAGGAGATCAGACACATATGTGTGAATGTGACTGGAGGAGACCAGGGTCTCTTTACTCCTGATGGCCTCCACTAGAGCATCATGGATGAAGACGTACTGCTCCTGTTCACACACATACACACAGATATGATGGGTGTTTCATGTTGCGTGTGACGTGACATAACTAAGTTATGGTTTGAAATATGTTGGCAAACCTCAGTCTGCACCAGGTAGTTCCTCTGGGTCCGAATGTGTTTGAGGAATCCCATGATGTTCACTGTACTTTCCTCCTTTATCTGCTTCAGCATGCTGTCGATCACAATGTAGGTGCCTGTTCTCCCCACACCGGCACTGCAAATCACACATGCAAACACGTTAAAATGACATCTGGAATTATGTCGGCATTATATATTTTTAAATGTAATGTAAATTCTTTCTTTTCTCAGAGAGTAAATCTCTTAATTCTTAAATTTTTGAGTTCAGAGTTACATCTCCCAATTCTTACTTTTTTTTGGAGTTGTGAGATTACATCTCGCAATTCTTACTTTTTCTCAGAGTTCTGAGTTTACACCTTGCAAATCTTCCTTTTTTCTCGGAATTCAGAGTTTATGTCTCGCAGTTCTTCCTTTTTTCTCGGAATTCCAAGTTTAAATCTCTCAAATCTTCATTTTTTCTCGGAATTCAGAGTTTACATCTCGCAATTCTTCATTTTTTTTTTCTTGGAATTCAGTTTACATCTAGAATTCTTCCTTTTGTCTTGTAATTCTGAGTTTATGTCTAACAATACTTCCTTTTTCTTGTAATTCCAAGTTTATGTTTTGCAATTCTTCCTTTTTTTTCTCGGAATTCTGAGTTTAATTTTCACAATAAATCCTTTTCTCTCAGAATTTCAAGTTTGTCTCATAATACGTCCTTTTTTCTCGGAATTCCAAGTTTGTCTCGTAATACGTCCTTTTTTCTCGGAATTCCGAGTTAGTCTTGCAATTCTTCCTTTTTTCTCAGAATTCAGTGTTAACATCTCAAAATTCTTAATTTTTTCTCTGAATTCCGAGTTTAAGTCTCCCAATTCTTCCTTTTTTTTTCTCTCTGAATTCCGGGTTTACATCTCTCAATCCGTCCTTTTTTTGGAATTCTGGGTTTACATCTCGCAATTCTTCCTTTTTCTTGGAATTCTGGATTTACATCTCGCAATTCTGACCTTTTCTTGGAATTCTAAGTTTACATCTCAAAATTCTTACTTTTTTCTCGGAATTCCAAGTTTAAGTCTCTCAAATCTTCCTTTTTTCTCGGAATTCAGAGTTTACATCTCGCAATTCTTTATTTTTTTTTTCTTGGAATTCAGTTTACGTCTAGAATTCTTCCTTTTGTCTTGTAATTCTGAGTTTACGTCTAACAATACTTCCTTTTTCTTGTAATTCCGAGTTTATGTCTTGCAATTCTTCCTTTTTTTTCTCGGAATTCTGAGTTTAATTTTCACAATACATCCTTTTCTCTCAGAATTCCAAGTTTGTCTCATAATTCTTCCTTTTTTCTCGGAATTCCAAGTTTAAGTCTCTCAAATCTTCCTTTTTTCTCGGAATTCAGAGTTTACATCTCGCAAGTCTTCATTTTTTTTTCTTGGAATTCAGTTTACGTCTGGAATTCGTCCTTTTGTCTTGGAATTCTGAGTTTATGTCTAACAATACTTCCTTTTTCTTGTAATTCCGAGTTTATGTCTTGCAATTCTTCCTTTTTTTATCGGAATTCTGAGTTTAATTTTCACAATACATCCTTTTCTCTCAGAATTCCGAGTTTGTCTCGTAATACGTCCTTTTTTTCTCGGAATTCCGAGTTTGTCTTGCAATTCTTCCTTTTTTCTCAGAATTCAGTGTTAACATCTCACAATTCTTAATTTTTTCTCTGAATTCCGAGTTTAAGTCTCCCAATTCTTCCTTTTTTTCTCTCTGAATTCCGGGTTTACATCTCTCAATCCGTCCTTTTTTTTTTGGAATTCTGGGTTTACATCTCGCAATTCTTCCTTTTTCTTGGAATTCTGGATTTACATCTCGCAATTCTGACCTTTTCTTGGAATTCTAAGTTTACATCTCAAAATTCTTACTTTTTTCTCGGAATTCCAAGTTTAAGTCTCGCAATTATTCCTTTTTTCTCTGAATTCTAAGCTTCCATCTCGCAATTCTTACTTTTTATGAGAACTCTGAGTTTACATCACACAATTCAAATACATCAAACGACTTTTTAAAAAATATATAAAAGATCATTGTGACTTCTTCCCCGCAATTGCACGTTAGCATCTCACAATTATAAACATTTTTCTCAGAGCTGTGAGAGAAAAGTCAGAATTAAAGTTAATTAAAGATAAAAAGTTGCAATTACAGTGCAGTCAAATCAATGACCATAACTTATTTAGAAATTGAATCTACCTGCAGTGCACCACCACTGGCCCCATATCAGCAGTCCTGGCCTGTGAGGACGCCCGCACGAAGGACAGCAGGGGTAGAGTGTATTCTGGGACGCCCATGTCGGGCCACTGAGTGTAATGAAAGTGAAGCACAGTCCTCTCCTGACTGCGGCCCTTCTGTGAGCCCTAATGGGGAAAAAGACAACCTAGCTAACAAACATACGTTCTAACATTCCCATTAAGTTATGAAAACGTTATTTCTGAATGTTCTCTGAACATCCAAAACATCGAGTTGGTTAAGCAACATTAAAGGAACATTCCATTTTATAATGTTACTTTTGAATATTCTCTGAACATTCTAAAAACATAGTATCATTTGAAAAATGCTGGATGAACATCCAACAAAATTTCACAAATAAAACATTCTATAAAGTATATATAAATATATTTGTTGTGCTAATGTTTTCAGAATATTAATAAAGAGTAGTGGTGTAGTTACTGACCTTCTTGACGTTAACGTTTCTTAAAGTAAATGTCCTCTGTGTGTAGTAGGCAAGAGTTTTAGTGCTCTTCAGCGTGACTAGGAAGCATCCATAATCTTCCTGATTCTCCAAGGGCCAATACTGATCACATTTTCTCTGTTTCACACACACCACGCATATATCATTAGAAATCTCATCAGAACACTTTTTGGTTGCAACCGTATGATCTTATCAAAGAGTGATGAAAAGCATTACCCGGCCTTTCTCCACCAGGTTAGTGATCATGACAATCACACCCACGTTCTGCTCCCAAATCATCCTCCAGAAGTCTTCCAGACTGCCCTTCAGTGGACCCTGAGCGGCTATATACGCTTTCGGCTGATTGTAGCCCTAAAGATAATCATTATAATCAGACCATGATCATTTTTAACCAACACTAGTGACAGACGGATTAATCATAGATGTATCTGGCCATTTTCAGACTGCATCGGCTAATAATCGTATTTACACTTACATCCACATGGTTGGCATTAATGTAGTCCCCTGTTTTGCCATCTTTCTCAGAGTTTTGAGAGAGTTTAACACGACTGTGATCATCTGAGAGTACAAAAACAGTCTTATTAGTTGTGTTTTTTATTTATAAATGCGTGTACTTCTTTTATATTATTATGGATGAGTGATATAACATCTCATACAGGCCAGGATGTTAATGTATCTGTTCTTGCTCTTATTGTCTGGATGGTTGGAGCTGTCCGTAGTGACGCCGATGTCTGCCGTACAGCCCTGAATCTCCTAGAAAAAACATTGCATCCCATCACTGACAAAATCATAACTCAGAACATAATCATTATTAAACTAGATCACGCTATCATGCATGCTAAGCATGCAAAAAGCAACACTGACACGTCAAAACAATGAACAGAAGAATCACAACAAGTCACAAGAAACACTGAAACAAAGGGAGATGTGTCTTACCTCGTAAGACTCTTTCAAGATCTAATAAGGAAGGGGGTGAGAATGCAGAAAAGCACAATGAAAGTCCGGGACAAACAGAGAGGCGCCAGTGCAGGTACATGAGGCACGTTTGCATGTGTTTTCATGCTACAGACGGGTTTAGACGGGCTGTCGCTCTGAGCGGGTGTCCATGCAGACGCCTGTACATTTCACCATTTACATGCTGCCCCTTGCACTCATATTCATTCATTTATGACATTAATGTGATAATTTATATGTTTATATTGCATAAAAAGATGCAGTGCTTAAATGTACGTATTTAGAAATGCCAAAAAACTAAGCAAGAAGTAATAAAAATCACCTCAAATTCTTTGGAGAATGTGTGATTTGTGTGAAGATCAACAACGTGTTTTACGAACTCCTTAACGGGGAGAGCTTCATTGTCCTCTGCTGACAAAAAGAGGAAAAAATATTTAGAAACATAAATAAATAAATAATAAATAGCTGATAAGGCATTAAATAAGTATATAAATAAAAATAAATAAATGACAAGGCATGGAATAAATGAATTAATTAATTTATGCCAAGACATGAAAATAAACAAACAAATAAATAAATGACTAGAAATTAAAACAAACAAATGACAAGGCACACAATAAATAATTAAATAAATAAATGACAAAGCAGTAAAATAAATAACTAAACTAACTAAATATAGCCATAAAAATAAACATAAATAAATAAATAACTGACAAGGCATGAAACAAATAAATAAATAATGTTAAGACATGAAATTAAACAAAAATAAATACATAAATGACAAGGCATGAAATTAAATGAATGAATGAACGAACAAACAAACGTACTTCAAAACATGAAAATAAATAAACAAATAAATGACGAAGCACCCAAACAAACAAATGACAAGACATACAATAAATAAATGTCAAATCATTTAAATAAATAAATTACATTAAAATAAAAAATGAAAATGACAAGGCATGAAATATAATAAAGAAAGAAAGAATGAATGAATGAATGATGCATGCATGAAACAAACTAATGAATGTCAAAACATGAAAATAAAAAAACTAATAAATAAATGACAAGAAAACAAAACAATTAAAACATTCAAATAAACAAATGATAAGGCATACAATAAATAAATAAATACATACACACATAAAAAGCCATGAAACAAACTATTGAATGTCAAAACATTAAAATAACAAGAATGACAAGAAATAAATTACAAGAAAATAAAACATCCAAACAAACAAATAAGGCTTACAATAAATAAATAAATGCAACGGCATTAAATAAAAAAAATTCCCAGGCATGAAGCGAACAAACAAATGAATGAATGTCAAAACATTAAAACAAACAAACAAACAAATAAATTACAAGAAATTAAAACATCCAAACAAACAAATGATAAGGCACATAATAAATAAATAAATAAATTCCCAGGCATGAAATGAACAAACAAACTAATGAATGTCAAAACATGAAAATAAACAAACAAATGACAAGAAATTAAAACATCAAAACAAACAAATAGTAAGGCATGAATAAATAAATGATAAGGCATAAAAAGAAACAAACAAAAATGATAAGGCTTGAACTAAAGAAAAAAAGAACGAACGAACGAACGAACGAACAAGGTAAGACATAAAAGAAAAAATATTATCTTTTTATTTAAGTAACTTCTGTTACCTGCAGGCAGAAGTAGAGGGGTTGATGGGGCCGATATGGCTCGGGCTGAAATGTTGTCCTCTACATAAAACTGTGCCGTTTGAAAGCACCTTCTGTAAATTACAAATGGAAGAATTAAAATATTTGTTTTTTACTTTATGAGAAAAATTAAGAAAAAAAATTAAGAGAATTTAATCTGAATAAATGCACCACAAAAAAGTCATTAAATGCTCCTAAAATTTTCGTAAGATGGCACATGTTATCTCAAAGCAAACACTGATATCCTGACATGTGTGTTAAGATCTTATACCTCCAGTAGATGAGAATCCCCACCAGCACCAGCAGACAAAGGACAGTGAGAGTGGAAACCACAGCCAGAGGAACAACCGTCCGCTTCTCCTTCTCCTTCTCCGTCCCTCCCACCATCCCAACACGAGACTCCGGACTGCTGTTACTTGCCTCTGATCATGGAAAAAGGTACACTTTATTGGTATACAAAAATATATATTTACAGTGTTGGGGGTAACGCATTACAAGTAACGCACGTTACATAATAATATTACGTTTTCCAAATAACTAGTAAAGTAACGCATTACTTTTTAATTAACAAGAAAATATCTGAGTTACTCTTTCAAATAAGTAACACCATTTACTTTTTCCCCCCATTTATTGATTAAAAGCTCTCCATGTTGAGAGAAATTGTGAGTAAGATGTTACTTTAGTTTTAGAATAAATGTGAACATGCATTAATTCATCTCACTCACTAAAAAACATACAGTATTCATCAAAATGAATAAAAACAGTCAAATTCAACGCAAACCTGCAATAATTAAATATGTTAAAAAATACAAATATCCTTTATGTATTTAATCCCATTTTATTAACCAATGTATTTGCTGCCGACCTTCGATGATCAGATTCATCCATACTAATAAGCAAAAATTACTCGAGATAATCTAACATTTGTTTTTCTTTTTTTATTGCTGAAGAGCTGACATTTTTTCTTCTGCGGTCTACTGTACAGATGTGAATTTACTTTTCTCTAAGCCTGAGGCTTTTGGTGTAAAAAGGCTTTTAAATTTGCCCAAAATAGAACTTTTTATATTAAAAACAAACAAGCAAGCAAACTTTCCCCAACGCTGTACGTCATATTTATCATATAAAACAACTTATAACCTTAAAAAAAGACTTTTAAACTTATGTGATATTCTCAAGTAAATTACTTCTGATTCAATTCCATTTTTTGTGAATCAAACCCCTGTGAAATAATCAAGAATTACATGTCATGTTTTTCATTCTCCAAATCTTGACATCATTCGCAAGTTTTACCTGCGTTCTGGTCTTCCTCTGACTCTCGGATAGCGAGTTCAGGAATTACGAGCTGTATTGGAATATCATCGCTTTGTGAGCTCACTGACCCTCCTTGACCAGAGCCAGCGTCAGACTCGGCTGACCAGGTCACCCATGAAAGAAACGCCTGGTTCTCTGGCTCTCCGGTGGTGGATGCTTCTCGCTCACTCTCAAAGAAGAAAGTAGAGGATAGTCCCTCTCTGTTTTCATCTTCAGATCTACCGCTGGAGCTCGGATGGGAGTCTTTGAGAGCTGATCGGGTTCGGTCGAGCTCCCATTCCCGGTCGAGCTCCTCCAGGAAGATTGTGGAGCCCGATCCACTGATCTCTCCTGAAGAAGGAAGCTGAGCAGAGCCCTCCTCCAAAATAGTGGTTGAGGAGTCATAGAGATTTGTGGCTTCATGAACCATCGATACATTCTGATTACTGAACGATGTGGCTGTAACAAACACCTCTGGAGAGTTAAGATGTCAGATCTCCTCTAAAGAGATGTTTATGGTAAAGCCGGAGGAAAGAAGCACTTGGGAGTATCGAATTAATCTACATCTATCTTGCAATACCTAAAGCCACCGCCAAGGGGGCGCCATCACCATGCGCAAGATGAAGAAGCACAGAAGCAAAAGAAGAACCACCACCACGTTTGACATCAGAGGAGTGAACAAAACAGCTGAGAAGAGGGAGTCCAGCATTTGTGGCAGAAGATGGCAATCAAGTTTCCATATATATATATGGTAGCAATTGCACCACCATCACCTTAAGCGTTTCTGAAAGTTTAAAGGGATAGTTCATATCCTGTACAACCTGTATGGGTTTCTTTCTTATGCCGAACACAGAAAAATATATTTTGAAACATGTTAATAAACAAACAGTTTACGGTAGCCATTGACTTCCATAGTTATTTCTTCATACTATGGAAGTCAATGGCTTCCGCAACTGTATGGTTGCCAACGTTCTTCAGATGATCTTCTTTTGTGTTCAGGAGAAGAAAGAAACTCATATAGGTTTGTAACAACTTGAGGGTGAGTAAATGATGACGCAAATAATTTTTGGGTGCTGCCCCTTTAAATCAGTGATTCCCAACTAGGTGTTGCAGATTCGGAAAGACGGTTTTGCTTTTTTAAACTTGTATGTTTTTGTTAGCTATTAGATGTAATTTTGCATTAAAATTTGCACAAGTGGCACTGTATTTGATTGCAGGTGATATATTTCCACACATATAGTTATTGAGCTTCTTTGGTAGTTAAAAAAGACTTTGTTTGTGAAACGTCTCTTTTGGGTTTCATCTTAAAATAAATTCACCTTTAGAGAAAGTTTGGAATATTATTATTGTCAAAACATATAAAAAACTATTTTTTTTTTCCAAAAAAAAATGAAAATTAGCCCATGCATAACTCACCCTCAAGCCAATCTAGGTGTATATGACTTTCTTCTTTCAGATGAATACAAAGTTATATTAAAAATGTCCTGGTTCTTCCAAGCTTAATAATGGCAGTGTATGGGTGTTGAGATTTTGAAGTCCAATAAAGTGCATAAAACCGTCATAAAAATTACACCACAGAGCTCCGAGTGGCAAATAAAAGCCTTCTGAGCAGAATTTATGTGTTTGTGTAAGAAAAATATCAATATTTAAAACATAGCATAAGCTCCGGGGGGAATATGCCAGACTCTTAAGAACCAAGTTTTGTTTACAGCAAAGGAAAACCAGTCTCCTCCTGGCTTACATCGAAATCCTCCAGTATTTTTTCTTAATAAATCCTAATTTTGTACTCCAAATTTGTGACTGGTGTTTTGTTTTGGTCTCTTCTCTGAACTTCCGTGTTCGTCACTTCTCACCAGAGCTTATGCTACACCTACATCTGCACATTCGCGCTTACAACAGTTAACGGAAACTAGAGATTACGGCTTATAAAGTATTAAATATGGATATTTTTCTTACAAAAACACATCGATTCGCTTCAGAAGGCTTTATCAACCATCTGGAGTCATGTGGAGTGCTTTTTATGATGGATTAATGCAGTTTTTGGGACCTCAAAATCTCAGCACCCATTCACTGGCATTATAAACAGTGCTGCCAAGTTGCAAAAAATTGGGCTACTTTAACACTGTTGCCGTGGGTTGTTATTCATGTCCACGGGTTGAAGCGACCCCAATAACGTTATATTTAGACCCTGGAATACGAATTTACCAGGGTAACCTAATCAAAATACAGGGTGACCCCCCTGAAAACGCGACTTTTATAGTTTTGGATTAGTTTTGAGTGCCAGTTGGCGGGGTTTTGTTGTGGTAACCTGGCAACTCTGATTATAAAGCTTGGAAGAGTGAACAGTTAAGAGAAGCTAGACATTATGGTTTTTAAATATGAATATTTTTCTTACACAAACACATCAATTCACATCAGAAGGCCTTTATTAACCCTCTGAAGCTGTGTGGAGCACTTTTTATGATGGATTTATCTACTTTTTTGGACTTCAAAATCTCAACACCCATTTACTGCCATTATAAAGCTTGGAAGAGCCAGGACATTTTTAAATATAACTCCGATTGTATTCATCTGAAAGAAGAAAGTCATATACATCTAGGATGGCTTGAGCTGAATACATCATGGGGTAACTTTCATTTTTGGGTGAACTATCCCTTTAAGTGCATCTATGTCCTACGTCATCTGCTGAAACGCCTCTCTCTCTTGTGAACGTGCATACAACAGCGGAAGCTAGAGATTGTGCTTTAGAAAGTTTTAAATATGGACATTTTTCTTACAAAATTGCATCAATTCACTTCAGAAAGCCTTTATTAACCCTCCGGAGCTGTGTGGAGCACTTATGATGGATTTATGCACTTTTTTGGACTTCAAAATCTCAACACCCATTCACTCACATTATAAACCTTGAAAGAGCCAGGACATTTATTAATATAACTCAGATTTGTATTGATCTGAAAGAAGAAAGTCATATGCATCTCGGATGGATTGAGGGTGACTAAATCATGTCGCAATTATCATTTTTGGGTGAACTATCCCTTTAAGTACGTATGCGCCCTACGTCATCTGCTGAAACGCCTCTCTCTTCTGTACGTGCATATGACAGCAGAAACTAGAGATTATGGTTTATAAAGTGTTAAATATGGATATTTTTCTTACACAAACACATCGATTCGCTTCAGAAGACCTTTATCAACCCCCTGGAGTTGTGTGGAGTGCTTTTTATGATGGATTTATGCACTTTATTGGACTTCAAAATCTCAACACCCATTCACTGCCATTATAAACCTTGGAAGAGCAGGACATTTTTTAATATAACTCTGATAGTATTCATCTAAAAGAAGAAAGTCATACAGCATACATCTAGGATGGCTTGAGGGTGAGTAAATCATGGGGTAATTTTAACTTTTGGATGAACTATCTCTTTAAGTATGCTAAAGTGTACTTCTTTTTCACGGAGTTCTTAAGATGAAAATGGTTGGGAAACACTGTAATCACCAAACTACCCGACTACTGTACTATTGTTAGCCTAACCACTAGTCATTTCCAACATCTCCCTGCAAGCAGGTTAGCATTTAGTGAGGTTTTGATTGAGAAAACACCCCAAAAAAGACCGTCTTACCGTTAAACAGAGGCTGAGTGGTCTGAGAAATGATCTTCATAGATGCCGAAATAGCTGATCTAGTGGTGGCAGTGCTAGAATTAGCCTCTGAGGTTGCGTTTTCTGAAGGTTTAGAAGTGGTGGTTACAATTTTGGCTGTCATGGTTGAGGTTTGTTGGTCCTGAAGGTCATTGTTTTGGGCTGGTGTGGTTGTTGTGGTGCTGGTGTTTGGGACGTCCTCGTAGTAGACGTCTGTCACCAGCATGTTGCCGTGAGGAAGGTGGCCGCTCTCTTCTGGAAGGAGTCTGTTGAGCGGCCGTTTGGTCTCATTTCTGCTCTTGTTTTGCTCAGGTGACCATGACAGTGAAGACTCCTCTGTCTTTTTCCGTCGGACTGTAATCGGGGTCGTCCTGATAACGGGGAAGAGGAAGCCTGGTTGGTCCGTCACTGTGGTGATGGAGATGGAACTGCTGGAATCACGGATGAGGTTTCGGCTGGATGGAGATTTGGAAGTAGGTGGAGATGTTTCCTGAAAACGAAATAGATCATGTTTTATTCAGGACACTCATAAAAGACCACAAAGATGCTCATGATTTAGTTATTCATGAAAATCCTCACCTCATTATATTCCTCTGATTCTGTTAAATCACCAAAGAGATCAGGCTCATTTACTGCAGGGTTAAAGGAAATATTGGTAAATTACCTCAAATTACCTCTTGTGTCATATTTTACCCCAAAATAAGAAAAAAAAAATGTATACATTTTATAAAAAGGAATAACATTTCTTGACAATTAAGCACTTTTGACACCCAATTTCTCACTAACAGATGCAATAATATTAATCATAATAATAATACATCGTTATATTCACTCCAGTACTTTTTTTAATAATTAGTAAAATAAATAAAGTACAACAAGTACTTTAAATAATGATTACTGGAATTAATAATAATAATAATAGTTATATTAATTACAGTACATTTATTATTATGTTTATTTACTTTTTTATTATACATTTTTATTCAAATAATTAGTAAATAAATTCAGTACAACAAGTACTACATTGATGATTACTGGAATAAAAAATATCTAATAATAATAATAAAATAATTATAATTATTATCATCATTATTATTATTATTAAATAATAACAATTTATAAATGTATACATTTATAAATAATAATAAATAATTATTAGTAGAATTTTATTGTTAATAAATGATTATTATTATTTATAAATAAATAAATTAAATACTAAGTAATAATAATTATTTTTATTTTTTATATGTATTATATATATATATATATATATATATATATATATATATATTACTAATAATTATTAGCATCATTATTACAGTACATATAACTACAAAAAATAATTAATAAATTCTGTAAAACAAATAATATAGTTTTTGATGCTTATTTACAGCACATTTGTAAAGTTCAATTATAACATTATTATGTACATAATGTTAAATAATAATAATAATTATTATTATCATCATCATCATCATCATTTATTCTTATTTTCATTAATTCCAGTACATTATACACAGTACATATTTTTTAATTATTATTAATAAATAAACTTAGTAAACAAATACTAAGTAATAATATTTATAATAATAATAATTATAATATTAACCATTTTTATTATTATTATTATCTTTATTATTTTTGTACTAGAAATGCATGCAAATTAGTGCATATTTCATTAAATAATGCCTTATTTGCATATATAAACCTAACATTTTAGAAAACTTGTAATGCAAAAAATGTTTGCAATTATCAAAGTAATCAATCAACTGGGTAAGTAAGGTGAGAACTATAACTTCACCTGCAGTGTCTCGCCTTAAATAAATGTTAAAAATAATTCAACAAAAAAAAAAAAAAATCAACAAAATTTGGAGTGCAAAATGACATTTATGCTTTTTTGTAAAATTCCCTAAATCATATTTACCAGGGTCTTCGAGAGGCATGTCCACAATAACCTGATCACTCATTTTCCCCGTCAAGCCGTTGGTGCAGAGCGCCACCACCTGGACAACATAACTACTGTTTGCCAGCAGACGATGGATAATGGCCCCCTGAAAAAACACAAGTCACTATTACACCATAACACCTGTTTCTAACCATCAGGACTAGAGTAACCTTGAACTATCAGCGCTGAGTGAAATATCCCTGCTGTACTTCACTCATCACTCATTAATCATGGCTCAGGTCTAAAAGCGCTCACCACATCCTGGTCTCCGTCTGTGAGATACTGTTGTTTTGGCGGGTCTCTGCCCTGCAGTCTCTGGTAGGTGACGGAGTAGCGCTCAATGGTGGTGTCATAGACGGCCCGCGGCCTTTCCCACGTCACCACCATCCCAGTGTAGTTCTGAGAGTCCGCCTGGACGTTCTGCGGTTCAGAGCTGCACACTAAACACAGAAAAGAGATACAAATTACTGTTAAAACTCAGAAATTTGTGTACAGTTTTATTACAATTATAGAATCTTAAATAAATAATGAATACAAGAAAATAATTATATAAACAGTAAAGTTTCATTTACTAAGATATATTTATAAATTATTAAACAATATTAAATAAAAATGAAAGAAACCTTTTTTTTCTCTATACAACCCATAAAATATATATACAAAAGATACATAATTTAGTGCAATTCATTAAAAGTATTAATGCTAAATTATTTTAAAAAAATAATATTAAATACAAATAAGATATGTAGATTGTATTTAAAACATAAAGAGGATAATTGAAAATATAATAAATAAACATAAAATATATAAAGATTTTTTTTAATTGATACTAATACATTTTTGACAAAATATTTTTTAAATAATATTAAATTAAAATATATGCAAATGTTTATTTTTTCATAAAACATAATTAGGATCACTGAAAAAATAATCAGTAAACAAAATATATATAAGGCAGAGTAATAACTTTAATGAACAGATTAATAACTAAAATTAAATAATTTTAACAAAATATTGTCAAAATAAAATAAAATATTTTTAATAAAACAAAGAGGATCACTAAAAAAATCAATACAAAAAATAATAAAATAAAATAAAAATGATTAAAAATTCTAGATTTATTTTAATAAAATATATTAATATATTTTCAAATATAATAAAGAGAAAATATAAAAAATATAAAAATATAGATATTTTCATAAAATAAATAATACGATATATTTAATAAACTCTCTCTCTCTCTCTCTCTCTATATATATATATATAAATATATATATATATATAAATATATATATATATATATATATATATATAGAGAGAGAGAGAGAGAGAGAGAGAGAGAAGATAAACAATTTTGTAAAATATGATTAAAAATTATAGTTAGATTTTGACAAAGTGTTTTCAAAATATTATTAAATGACAATAAAATGTATACAAAGTTTTATTTTTTCATAAAGCACAAATAGGATCATTACAAATATAATCAATAAACAAAATATATAAAGAAGATAAATAGCAAAACTTGCTAAAAAAAATTATAGTTACACATATTTTCAAAATAATCTAAAATAAAATAATTTTGTATTTAATTAGGATCAGTGAAAATATAATCCAGTAAATATAAAGAAGATAAATAATTTTGCAAAACTTGATTAAAAATTATAGTTACATTTTGACAAAATATTTTCTAAATAATATTAAATTAAAATAAAGTTAAGAAGAAAAACAATTTAATAAAAATTACTTAAAAATTCAAATTACATTTTTAAAATTTTTTAAAATAATCTTAAATTAAAATAAAATATTTAAAAAACAATAAAACATGAGCAGGATTACAAAAGATTTTTAAAATACTTAAATTCATTAAAAAGTATAGGTACACTTTGTTAAATATGTTTAAAAAAAACTGTACCCTAATTTCTTGGAGGGAAAGCAAGATCAAGCAATAAGATATTAGACGGTGTGTTATATTGAATATACAGATAGAGCAGAACAGCTCATTGTAATAAGCAGCCGTAACTTCAGTCGAACAGCAATACCTTACAAAATTGCTTCTAAATCAACTCTGTTTTGAAACTGAATTGTTACATTTGTTTTCTTGGAAAAGCGCCAAAATGGGGTTACCTAGCAACACTCACTCGCTGCAGGATTTTAAAAAGCGCAACGCATGTGTGTCCACGGTCAGAGGAGGATGCTTGGTTTGACCTCCGCTCCTCTCTGATCATTATTTTATATGAGTGTGTGTTTGTGTGTGTGTGTGTGTGGTTTGCATACTGGGTGCAGGAACTTCCTCTGTGCCCGTGTAGGATGAGAACACCTGTCCCATGAACTGCTGCTGTTGTTCCCTGTAGTTATTCTGCAGGTAGTCGGTCAGCATAACATATCCGGCCTGCTGTAAGGTCATCACCTCACAGAACACCTCCAGCTACAAACACACAACGAAACACAGTGCTCAGTTTCATTACAATAATGGTCACATTTATAAGCAGTATAATAACATTGTGTCAAATATTTTTTAAATAATATTAAATAAAAATAAAATACATACATTCTTTATGCAAAATATGAAAATATAATTAATAAACATAAAGAAAATGATTAATTTAGTAAAAATATTGGGGGAAAAAATTAATAAATACTTACTTAAAAACAAATAGAATCAATGAAAATATAAATCAAGAAACATAAAATATATGAAGGAGATAAAAATAGTTATATTTTTTATAATAGTTTTACAATGATATAAAAATAAAATACATACTAATTTATTTTTAAATAAAATATATAGAATCACAGGAAATATAACCAATAAACATAAAATACATAAAAAAGATAATTTTTTAGTTAAAATAATTAAATTGTTAAATTTAGTAAAAAATTGTTTTAAAATAATATGAAATTAAAAATAAAATATATACAACTTTTTATTTTTTCATAAAATATATAAATCAATAAAATTTGTAATAATATAATCAATAATGAAGTTAAAAAATGATTTAAATTCTTTTAAAAATATAGTTACATGTTGCTAAATATTTGTAAAAAAATTTTACAAAATATTTTCACAGTAAAATAAAATGTATTGATTTTTTTTAAATTTTTCTTAAAATATAAATAGGATAACTAAAAATATAAAACAATAAACCAAAAATATATAAAGAAGATAAATAATAACACATATATAATATATTATGTAAAAAATAAAATATATTATTAAATAATATTAAATAAAAATAAAATAAAAATTTCATACAATGTAAGATCATCAAAATATTTTATATTGATCATATAAAATATGTACAAATGATATATAGTTTAGTAACATTCATTAAAAATTGTTACATTTTATAAAAAAATAAAAAATAATTTATATACATTATATAAATTTTATTTAAAAGAAACAGTTACATTCATTAAATAGTTACGTTATATAATAGTTTCACAATAATATTTTTTTTGTAATTTTAAATAATAAAAATTATTTAAAAATTATTTACTAAATATTTTTTAAATAAAATTAAGTGAAATAAAATATGCATGGAAAACATAAATAAGCAAACAAAGTATATAAAAGAAAAGAATCAAATACATAAGGAACAATGTACAGTTAGCTAATCATTATGGCAAAATAAACACTTTGTTTTTGGATGATGACTGGTTGACTGAACATAATCTCACTTGCTAGTTTAGTTTGACTATAGTAACTAAGTTAGTATGACCAAACTACTATGCATGCATGCATACATACATTTTTATTTTTATGTGCAAAAAGACAGAACATTATACAACAAATATCACCATGCAAAAATAAAAGAGCATGTATCAGGATCAGCTTGCACAACTAAATATTACTAACAAGTTTATTTATATTTTCAGTTTATATTGATTGCTTTTAAATTGAAATCAAGATAAATGAGTGTGAACAGCTTTATATGCATGAGTAAATTTATGCAGTTTCGGGTCAGTAATGAGATCAGACTCGACAATGAACCAGCGCTAAAGATTCATCAGCTTTACTTCAGCATGCCTCTACTTCGCCACATCAAAATTTCATGCTCAAGAAACAGTCTGTGCTTTAAGTGGATCAGGCACAGGGGGCAAAGAAAAAATAGCAACACAGCCGCATGACAAAAAACCTCCTCGTGTCTTAGAACTGAGCTGGATAAGAGAGGCAAAGTTGTGTCGCTGACATCGAGAGCTTATCTCTGATCCACACGTCAGGCTGTGGCCAGCTGAAATATTAATGCACACGCCTCCGTTTGCTCAAGAATAGCTAAAGGGGCTGTGAGGGATGAACTCACCATGCTACATTTTTAGGAGAGTGGTTTTTCTCTCACACACACACAAACACAATAGTGCCAGCGGCTGCAAAACTGACCCCAAACTTACCACTAGCCTGATTTTCAAGAGATAAATCTGACTTTATTCAGGCAAACAATGTGTTACACAGAAAATTTAACTAATAAATACAGCTGAAAGCAGGAATTAAAGGGCCAGGAGGACAACAGAAGCAAAATGAGGAGCTAAGCTTGGAAGGAACCGCAAAAATTAGTAATCAAAGACATTTAAAGATGACTTTAAGCAAAATAGTTAAAAGCCCATAAATACAGTCCCTTTTAATTGGATGTAATTGCTGGTGGGGACAGTGTTTGCTGTCAATATGTCAAAGTTTTGCAGTGATACAGCCTCAGATCCAGTTTGGCATCCTGCCATCAAATTTTACGAAAATGGTTTGATCTATCAAAAAACTGTTCATAACTTTTGGTCGGCACAGTCTGAAGACTCTCTGAGCCAATTTTGGTGAAAATCAGACAAACAGTCTAGGAGGAGTATAAAAAAGTAGGTTTTCAAAAAAGTATTTTGTTTCTAGCTCTTACAGTTCAAAAGCTATGTGAGTGCAAATTTGAGATGTTTGTGGTGCTAGAGAGTTTGAGTCACAGACTCTAGATTGGCTGTGGGTAATTTTCAGACTGTCCTGTATCTGTGTGCCAAATTTCATAACTTTCATGTAAGCAGTTTAATGGGCTTTCATAGACTCAAAAGCAGAAACAGAAGAAGGCGGCAAATACACCCACACATCCATTTTAGCATCATGCCATATGAGAATGGTTTGTTCTATCAAAAATCTTTTAATAACTTTTTGCCAGCATGGTCTGAAGGTGATCTGAGACAATTTTGGTAAAAATCTGACAAGTCAATTTTGGTGAAAACTGTGTTCTGTTTGTGTTCGAGAATTTTGTTTCCTTTACGGTTCAAAAGTTACTAGCATAAACGTGGGTGCAACTTTGAAATGTTGATGGCGCTAGAGGGCTTGAGTTAGAGACTCCAAATTTGCTGTGGTTAATGTTCAGACTGTCCTCTATCAGTGTGCCAAATTCAATAACTTTCTTACAACGGGTTTAATGAGATTTCCTAGACTCAATAGAAGAAATGTCAAAAGAAGAAAATACAGTCTCAAATCATGCCATCAAATTTAATAAGTTACATGAGAATGGTTTGATCTATCAAAAAGCTTTTAAACACTTGTTACCAGCATGGCCTAAAGATGATCTGAGACAATTTCGGTGAAAGTCAGACAAACTGTCTAGGACGAGGTCAAAAAAGTAGGTCTTCAAAATGAATTTAGTTTTAAGCATATAAGCATAAACGTGACTGCAAATTTGAGCTGTTGTTAACGCTAAAGGGTTTGAGTTAGAGACTCCAAATTTGTTGTGGTTAATGAACAGACTGTTCTCTATCTGTTTACCAAATTTCATAACTTTCCTGCAAGCCGTTCTATAGGGTTCCATAGACTCAACAACAGAAATGGAAGAAGAAGAAAATACAGCCCCAGTTCGGCATCATGCCATGAAATTTGACAATGACTTATACAAGAATGTTTCTTGGCAGAACCTTTTTGCCATGATGGTCTGAAAATGATCTGAAACAATTTTAGTGAAAATTAGGCAAACCGTCTAGGACAAGTTATATTTTTCAGTAAATTTAAAACGAGAAAAATGTTATGACAGGAAATGACGTCATATGGTGCAATCATAAGTTACTGGCATAAACATGAGTGTAAATTTTTCTAACTTTCAAACTTTCTAACAAACGCTTCTATGGGTTTCCATAGACTCAAAATTTGCCCTCAAATTTGCCATGGTTAATTTTCAGTCTGTCCTTTATCTATGTGCCAAATTTCATAACTTTACTGCACATGTTTCTATGGGTTTCCATAGCCTCAAGAATGGAAGAAGAAGAAAAAGCAGAAGAAAGAAGTACAAGAACAAGACGGAGATAGAAGAAGGTTTGAGTAAACACCCCAAATTTGCCTTGGTTAATGTTCAGGCTGTCCTTTATCTGTGTGTCAAATTTCATAACTTTGTATTTCTATGGGTTTCCATAGCCTCAAAAGTGGAGGAAGAAGAAAAAGGAGGAGGAGAAGAAGAGGAAGAAAAAGAAGAAGGATTTGAATTAGATACCCTAAAACTGGAGTGGTTCAGGCTGTCCTTTATCTGTGTGCCAAATTTCATAAATTCCCACAAAAGGAGGAGGAGGAAGAAGAAGAATAGTAGATGTTCTAACCTGTGTTTCTGAGATGGCCACTGTGTTTTTAAACACAATCCACTCCACGTTCTCAGAGCAGGGCGGTGCGGTGAGTGACCCATTGTACATGAAGTATTTTTCAGTGGACTGTGGAAGCAGAGCCAGCAGAGAAAATGCTTCTAGAGGGCTGCTTTTACCTGAAAACCAAACACAAGCATATTTGTGTGTTATGGCAATTTGAAATAATGAAAAGCTTTGTGGATATAATCTTTAACAAAAAAAGGGATTTACCAAATCGGCTCACGCTGTTCACCCCTTCAATGATGGCCGCATAATCCTGGTTGTCTTCAATGCTGGCCTAAGAAACGGACCAAACGTAGGTCATTATGATAAAGGGGTTGCAGATGATTAATATACAGATGCGTTTGTGAAAATGTCACCTCGAAAAGGACAGCCACAGCAGCAATCTTTCCTCCGCTACCTATGGCCTCGTCTATGGATTCAAACTCCTCGTCATCAAAGCAATAGATCTGCATCTGTAAAACAGAGACACACAATTGTAACCTAAAGTCAACATGAACTCACATTTTATTCTCTTATTATAACTTTACCTCCAGGGGGAACCTGTTTCCGTTGAGACTGTGTTCAGATCCGTCTGAAGTGGCGTTACATCGGCCCCAGTGGAACGTGATCCTGCCCACTTTAAACCTGGATCTGAGCCCACCTCCGCTTATGAAGTACTGACCGTTCAGACTGATTACCACTGGGAAACACGATACACACACACACAAACTCAATGACCGCTTGACGCGCAATTGTGTTCTTCATTCAGCACGCCTAATTGCTCATATTTCATATTTCGGCTTTCATCTCTGTTAAAAGATTCAATTTAAGCTTTGCCTTTTGTGCTGGAATCATCTGTCATTCTCACAGTGTCAAATCAGAACAAAAGATTGTGCGCCAGCTTTTCTTCTGCACTCCTGTTAAAGCACAGACCGCCTAAAATACGACCAGCTGCCATTCACAGGTATGAGAGAGAAACGGCAGTAGATTTTATTCTTCAGCGGCTCCATTAGTCTGCCAGTGATTAATCTCAGGTTGTAATTGCATTCATCGCAGGCCATCGCTCTGGGGAGTTAATATGTCAGTGTAATTTCACTGAGTGCCGGTTAAAAGAGTGAATTCAAATGCCAGACACGTTTTATCTGCAATATGGAAACGCCACACACCTGTTTTGCCATCGTTGGTGATGGTAGTGGATTCTGAGGTTGGTTGTTCCCAGTTCTCCAGCTGCAGATACTGGTATTGAACCCTGACCTGCGTGAACTCCTCACTGATGTCAATGGGAGACTGTCTGGCATTGCCACACACCGGATATTTCTTCGCCCAGTGCTTTTGATTCAGAGCCCCTGTGAGGAATAAGGGTGTGATAAAAGAAGGGAATCATCTTAATAAGAGCAGACATTTTTATCCAAAGCAGCTTACAAAAGCAATTTGTCAGACAACAATCTTGCAGCAGATAAGGTAAAGATATTCATCTGACTTTATATAGATTTTTTAGGTAATTTATGTGAACGTATAAGGTGAAGGTGCTATAACTGGTCACTATTTTTGTCTTTGAACCTTTTAAATTATCTTTTAGTTTAATTATTGTATGTATATGTATATGTATATGTATATATTATAATATAAAAGCGAAAATATTGCATATAGTTCCTCAGTTAATATGAAATCAAAACTGCACTAGAAAATATACAAAAATATAAAATTGATAAAAAAAACTTTAAATATTAAAACTAAATAATAAATTAGTTTATAATAATTAATAAATAAATAATATCATAGAATCATATATAAATTATACACAAAGAGCAGCTATTCATAAAAAATCTTCTAATGTCTAATGGTAAACACTCAAATATTCAAAAGAATACAAAGTAAATGAAAAAATCAAGAATAAATTATACAAGAACTATAAAAATGCTATAAAAATAGTGTTATGAATACAAAAAAGAGCAGCTATCCACAAAAATCATTTTAATAAAAAATAACGTTATTAAACAGTATTAAATAATTTAGCATTTTATATTTTACAATATTTTTAATAATATATATTTTTTAAATATTTAAAATATTTACAATATTTTAAACATTTATTAAATATTTTAAGTAATATATTATAATATAATATAATATAATATACAAAGCTATCAGAAAAAATAAAAATAAAAAATACATTTTTAGATGGTGAACACTCAAATAATACAAAATGAGAGCCAAA
>NC_133364.1:6754196-6869299 GCF_049309525.1 Garra rufa
CAGCGACGTCCATCCGGTAACAAATCCCGGCTCTCTGGTGAACCAAAGTACAGTCATCAGAATGAAGAAGATGCCCGTCACGACTTCAGGATAGCTGTGAACCAGGAGAAAAAATCCATATATTAGTCACAACATCAAAATAAAGTCTTACTGAAAACCAAAATCCTTCCACAACATCCATCAGTCTCTGAACACCAGCTAAAAACCAGACTCTTGTACCTGATGGGGCCGAGTTTCTGGTACTCCTCATGAATGCGCTTCTCAGAGAGGATCTCTCTCCTGGTCTTGCGTTTCTTGCTGAGAGAGCAAGTCTCTCTGAAACTGTAAGGAGAGAACAGCTCAAGTTCAACAAGAACCTTTTACTAATTAATTTCTAAATCATAACATCTCTCTTTATTCTTACTTGCATCCCAGAAAGAGAAAGTGCAGCCAGATCCAGGTGAGCATCAGCATGATCAGAGCGATCGGCAGACTGAAGATGAACCACGTGCCGAAGTTGATTACTTTTGCTTCTGGGTAACGACTGAAACAGACATTTTATAGCCAAACTTAGTTTTGCAAACACATAATAACTTCACGGCAAAAAAAGGTCTCATTGGGAATGTTTTTTTTTTGTGCAAATTATTCCAAAAGAAAAATAATAATTTTTTTAATTATTCATATTGAATAAAACTAATATTTATACTAAAATAAATAATATGAAATAAATTAATGTTAAATTAAAAATAAAATTAAATAAAATTATATATTAAAATAAAATAATGTTAATATTTATATTACAATAAATAAATATAAAATAATGTTTAAAAATAAATAAATAAGATAAAAACATCTTTAAAATTCTTAATATCTAATAATATTTATATTTATGTTAAAATTAATCAATATAAAAAAATGAATGTTAAAATATTTACCATAAATTCTAACATTTATATTAAAATAAATAATATTAAATAAATAAATATTTTAATAAAAAATAATATTAAATAAAATTATATATATTATATATAAACATATATTTAAATATTAAAAATATTTCCATAAAAATACTAATCTTTATATTTAAATAAATAAAAGTTTAAAAAACAAATAAATAAAATAAACAATCTTTAAAATGATCAATATTAAATAATATTTATATAAAAATAAATAAATAAAATATATAAATATATTTAAATATTAAAAATATATAAAAAATTATAAACTTGCACCTCCTCTGAAACAACTTTCCTTTTCATCTGACATCCCCAGTATTTTTTAACTTTTTTAAACTTTTCTTCACATAAAGACTATTTTTCACAATTACTCCCAAAGGGATAAAACGAGAAACGAAAAAGTCCTATTCTATATTTTTTTTAGTTAATATTTACCGATAAAATATGTTTTGCTCTGAAATATGTCACATTATGAAAGTAAAATGGGTACATTTTATACTTTTCTTCTTAACCTAGTCATTAAATATAATTAAAACACGTTCTTTCAAGCTCTCCGGCTTGCGTTCGGGGGTCAAATGTCTCCTTTACTTGATTCCAATGTGGAAGAAAAGGACAAGGTTCTGTTTACAAGGCGTTCAAGAAAAGCCTTGAGAAGATACCGAGAGCCGGTCGATGTGGCGCAAGGTTTCTAGCTGACCCATTTTAAGCCAATTAGCGCTTTCCATTGATTATTTCTGGAAAATGTTAGTGATAGTGAGCACAGACTATAACAGCTGTGATAGTTACTGTTTAAAGAATGAAACGAGCGTCAATAAAAAAAACCCACTGACCCACTAAATGCCTGCTTTTCACTGTAATTTATTTCTGTACATCAGCAAAACCAGGTTACACTATAGAGTCACCTTTGCCCAAGAAATGTTGCACAAAGGAAAGGGTTATTTTTCCGCGCTTAGCATCAGGAAATGAGATTGAGCGGATTGAATCAGGTGCTTAAACAAATCCCGGCGTTTTCTCAATGCGCCTTTGAACGTACTTGTTGAATTGCTCGGCAAAGATGAGGTTGGTGGAGGTGCCGGTGATGGTGATGAGGCCGCCGATGGTGGCCGCGTATGTGATGCTCAGAGACAGGCACTTGCAGATCATGTGGTCTCTCTTGGTGGGGTACAGCGAGTCCCGGCGGATTTTGGGCTTCTTTGGTGGAGCAGGGATGCTGATGGGAGCCTGTTTGGGAACAATTGGGATACATGGTTTTAGAAATCAAAGAAGCAGACTGTGCTGAGTTATTGTGAGCTTGCTGAGGGTCTCACCTCGGGCAGATATCCGTTTGACTCTTTAGAAAACTCTGGACCGAAACCAGGCTTTAATTTCAGACCATTCAACTCCTATAGTATGAAAAACACATTTTAAAAAAATTGTCTTAATTTGCAAATTTAAAAAAAACTTGATTTAATTAAATTTAATTTGAATGTTCCTAAAATAAAAATAAAAGTATTTACCTCGGAATTAATCACGAATTATCTGACTTGATTTTAGACAATGTATGCTAAAATCTTATTTAGATAAATAATCTTGAAAAGTTATATATTTTGAGTGACATTTCCAACTTAATTAGGTGGCTTGATACTGCTAGAATTTATTCTTTTTAGACAAATAAGTAAAATACATTATATCTAATGACAATAAACGTGTTCTCTGTGTACAAAAACATTAATAAAAGAATAAATAAATAAAACTTGAAAAGAATGAAAAATAAATGTGCTTCAAGAAACATTTTTTTCATGCTACGTTAAAATATATATTTATCATATTTATAATTTATAAATAATTTAACTAAATAATCTCAAGGCAGTGTTATTTTAGTATTACTGAGAAAATATTGTAGTTTTTGTAAATATTTGTATTTTTTTATTTTATATATTAGTTTTTTATTATTCATTTTTTTAATTTGCATTAGTTTTTTCTTCAGTTAACATTTTTTATTTTATTTTTTATAATAAAAATGTTTTTTATGTTTTTTTATAATTATAAATTAAAATTCTAAACATAAATATATTTTTTTCTTTGTTTGTTTTAGAATTTATGATTCCAAGCTGGGAAATAAATGTAAAGAAAAATTAAGTAACAGGTAATATTTCACCTAAAATCAAACCTAAAAACAATGGTGGAAAATACTCAGTATCATATAATGAAATAAATAAATAAATCCTAAAATTCTAATTCTAAAAATATCCATTTTGAAAAATATAATTTCTTAAATTATATATATATATATATATATATATATATATATATATATATATATATATATTATATTAGAGTGTAATATGACTTAAACATTTCTTTGCAATATTCACCAACAAAGTTGCATTGGATAACAGTGTCAGCTAAAAGTCCAAATTATTTTTTATTATTTTCTTATATTTTAATATTACAGTGTAATATGACCCAAACATTCTTTGCGAGGTTAACTAATAAAGTTGCATTAGATCTTTATTTATTTTTTTTAAACCCTTTTATTTCTTGTTTCCTTTCTAATTTCTAACAGCCATATTTTTGCAAGGTCAATAAACAATTTTGTCTTACCTCACTTAGCATGCAGACTTCATGTTTGTCACTGCAAAACATAGAGAAAATACAATAAATACACTTGTTTAACAGATGTAGTTTAACACAGTTGAATAAATCCAGACACACTGTCTTACTTGTGTTTGCGGTCCAGCAGCTCAAGGTGATTCTTGCTTGATTCTTGGTTTTCCTCTTTATCAGTCAAAGAACAGAAAAATTAGATCAAAAATACAGCTAATGCATGCAAACCTTCTCAGACTGATCATTTGACTCACCGCTCTCTTCGTCCTGTGTATCTACAGTCACAGAGTCTTCGAGGGAGTCTGCGATGCCGGTGCAGATGAGCTGCTGCAGCACGGCTTCAGCGATGGGCATCACCATGGCTGTGGTGGACGTGTTGCTCAGCCACATGGAGAGAAAAACCGTGCAGCACATGAAGCCCAACACCAGCCTACAACACAGAACAGAAGGCAGTTTATAGACAGAAGTCTATACAGAAGTCCATTTATAGCTATACATGTGTGTTAAACGTGCTGAATACATACATGCCAGGTTTGGCTCCGGCGATCATGACCATCCGCAGGGCGATGCGTTTATGCAGGTTCCACTTCTCAATGGAGGCGGCCAAACAAATCACCCCCATCAGCAACAGCGTGGTGTCCTTAAAATACTCTGAGGCCACCTGCAAACACACACAGACATTTGAGCAATTTTTATCATATTTTATTCACGTAACTTTCTGAACATTTCTGAATGGTTAGGACAAAAGTTCCTAATGTTTATGGAATCTTCTTAAGATTCCATTTATGATGTCATTTTTTTATTTTTTGGACCTTTAAATAACGTTCTAATCAAATCCGGAAGTTTTAACATTTTTAGAATGTTTAAAAAACTTAAAGATAATGAACATTCCAATCATGACAGGAAAATGTTCTTAGAATTAAAAAAAGGTTTAAACAATGCTATATTTTGGTAAAAATAAAGTGACTAGAATGTTGTAAGAAATGTTTTTCTAACCTTTAAGGAACATTCTACACCCAAGAGGGAAGCTGGAAATCAGAAACATTTCAAAGCAATGTTCCTACAACATTTTTATAACCTAAAGTTACAAACATGTTTATACACTATCAGTCAAAGATTTTTGAATAGTTGAATTTTTAATGTTTTTTTTAAAGAAGTCTCTTCTGCTTCTGCTAAACCAAGCCTGGTACAGCAAAAAGAGTAAAATTACAAATTATTTTTATTATTTTAAATAACTGTTCTCTATTTGAATATATTTTAAAATGTAATTCATTCCTCTGATCAAAGCTAAATTTTCAGCATCATTACTCCAGTCAGAACAGTTGATTTTCTGTTCAAGAAACATTTTTTATTTATTATTATTATCAATATTTAAAACAGTTTAGTACATTTTTTTCAGGATTCTATTATGAATAGAATGATCCCAGATCAGCATTTATTATTTACACTATACCATTGAAAACCTTGGAGTTAGTATCATTTTTTGGGGAAAGAAATGATAGAAATTCATACTTTTATTTAGCAAGGATGCTTTAAATTTGTAATAATGTTTCAAAAGATTTCTATTTGAGATAAAGGCTGTTCTTCTGAACTTTCTATTCATCAAAGAAACCTGAAAAAAATTCTACTCAACATTGTCAGTATGACAGAAAATTCAGCGTTGTTTATGGGAACTCTGAGCTTTTATTGCAATCCCCTCTGACTTATTTTCTGACCTCTGCCCACCATAAGCAGTTAAAGCCTTTACTATCACTGAGCTAAAGAACTGTAACATCATTTCAACCCTGCAGAAAACACAGGCATGAATCACACTGGTTTTCAAATATTATTATTTAAAATACAGTAAAAATAGTAAATATAATTACAATTTCAAATATTGTTTTCTATTTGAATATATTTTAAAATGCAATTATGCAAAGCTGAATTTTCAGCATCATTACTCCAGTCTTCAGTGTCACATGATGCTTCGGAAATCGTTCTAATAAGCTGATTTTTTGCTCAAAAAATATTTCTTGAAAGTATTAAATCATGTTTAAAAGGTATATATCTCCAACCTAAAATCCCTGTAGTCAGCAAAAAAAAAAGATTGCATAAAAAGGGGAATATTTGCCAAACATGATTACAGTATTTAAGATAACAGGTTGCTTTGTCAAGTTTGTCAATGGGATTTAGTCACATGAGGTAGCATTTTCTTTTACATAATATCTTGGCAGTTTATTGTGGACACGATAACAGGCTGGAATGAACGATCAGCAACTCTAGGACGGTAAAACTCTCACGTACGGTATAATGGAACAAAAACACTCTCAAAACATTACCTATAGTAGCCTCATACGCTGAGGGAGAGGCTCAAATGCTCATGAATATAACCAGGTCAGACATTTACCCCAGAAAACAGGTCATATATTATATAAACCAGCTTTAGAAGCAATGCAAAGTCTTGCTATTCAAGTATGTTAAACATTTGACCTACAGTTTTTCAGCCTGAGCGTGATTTTCTTTACTGTTGCACAGTGAAAGAGCAGAGAGATGTTCTCTCACCTCACTGGATTTGAGGACCCCGAACAGCGGGTACAAGAAGGCCGGGACGAGGGCAGCGGCTCCCAGCGGCACAGCTTCAGATACCCAATACACCGCTGTCACGATCAGGACATACGCACATGATGATTCCTACAGAGACAGAACAGAGATTAGCGCTGCTATTACAGCGTATTATTTACATTTAAATTAAATATTATTTTCATTTAATTTGAACCAATTTTAACCAATTGTACATGAGTAGCCATGCGATATGGCTGTATATCGGCACGGCTGTGAGTCAGTGTGATTACCTGCATCTGATACAGCATTCATTCTTCAGCTCAATCTCATATTCACAATAAAACATTCGTCTGAATGTCCGCTGATGAGAGCGATATCTTTATCGTACTATCTTTCATCTGTTAAGGTTGTTTTCTGATGACATTTTGTCTTACAAGGTGTTGTTGAAAGTAAAAATAACTTTTTATGTGTTACACCACTGACTCACTCATAAAAACAGTCTCTTGTCGCCATCTAATGGCGGAACAATGTAACTAACAACACCATCACGAACATACATCATATCTCAATACTAAATACTATTATTAAATACTACTATTATTTTAAAAAAATATTATTTATTGAACAGTAATATTTGTACAACAGCCATCATAAAAGTTACTAGGCAATTTAGTCAAAAGTACAAAGGTAGCGCTCTAATAACATGATGAGATTTTACCCTTAGGCAAAACTATTTGCTCTGGAACAAATAATAGATTAATAAGACCAAAGACTACCTGTTAGATTTACTCAAAACAAATTATATCTCATGTTAAGCCACTATAGAGACATCAGAGCCAGCGGCAAATTCCAGAAGAACTGACCGAGGCAGTGTTGTTTTTGACAACCATCTTAGATTTAGTCTTAGTCTTAGTCTTTTGGACTAAAATGCTTCTTAGTTTTAGTCAAATTTTAGTCACTTCTATATGTGATAGTTTTAGTCCAATTTTAGTCGACGAAAAGTCAAAAAGGTTTTAGTCTAGTTTTAGTCGACGAAAAGTCAAAAAGGTTTTAGTCTAGTTTTAGTTAAAAAAAAAGGGAAAAAAGTAGTCTTTTAACAAATTAATGTAGGTCAGTAAGTATTTTGCAGTTGGGTAGTGTCACTTATAAGTTCTGAAAATAGCAGATCTATAGTTCAACACAATGTGAGCTTCCGGATCGACTATTTTCACCAATAATTACAATAAAGAAGGAATGTTTTAGAACATAAAAGACAAACAAGGATGGAATGCTAAAACGGCTTGCCATACTAGTATAGCAAAGAGTATTTAATGCTAAAACGGCTTGCCATAGCGTCAGATACTTTTTAAGTTTTAATTGGCATGCACAATAAGCGGAAATGTCATGCATTTTAAACGTCTGACGGACCACCCACTAACATTTTCGTCTATTCTCGTCTCGTCAACGAAAACTCACACACGTCTCGTCATGTTTTAGTCATCAACGAGCCATTTTTATCTTGTCATCGTCTCGTTATCGTCATGAAAAAAAGTGGCGTCAACGAAATGATTTCGTCATCGTCATCGTTGACGAAAACAACACTGGACCGAGGTGAGGCTGCTCTCAGCCGGTCGCCAAAAACGTCGAAGCAAATTTTCAAATTGACGTTATCTTTATTAACAATCCGCATATTTGAAGTCCAAACAAGTACATTCTCACCTAAAAACTCTTAAAACTACATTTTGTGAATGTCTGCTGAGGAAAGCGATATCTTTATCACACTATCCTTTCATCTGTTAAGGTTGATTTCCGATGGCAGAGCTGCATCTTACAAGGTGTTGTTGAAAGTAAAGTGTTTAAGTTCCTTTCAAAATAAAGGTTTTTACTGCTGACAAAAACAGTATTATTTTTTAAATTATAGCAGATTTGGGCATCTGCCATGACACTCACTATGAGAAATACCACAAACTAAGTGATATAAACGGTGAAATGGTTGGAGTTCTGTTATCACTAGAAAATCACACTCCTCTCAGCCAATCAGATCCGAGAAGAAAGATCTGTTGTATAAATATATATCCAACAATTACCAAAGCCATTTTAAATTGAGTGTATTATGAAATATATCTGAAATATAGCAAGATCTGTTTTGAGGAAATCATTAGTATATAAACAGAAGAGAAGATTTGCATGTACCAACCAAGGAGTAAATCAAACTATAACTTTAATTACGAGCAAAAAGCAGGAAAGCATGTGCGTCAGTCCGCAAATCAGGACAAAAATCCAAATCCGGTTTGCCCTGCCAAATATTTGGACCCGGGCGCACAACACTTCACGTGGGTCCAGCAAACAACAAATAATCAGTGAAACACAAATATGATTTAACACATGTGAATCACTTCAGCAGTGTAAAGTCTGCATGCAGAGCTTAGGCTGACAGAAAGAGTGTTTGTCAGGTGACTCATATTTCATAATTAATCAGATTTTATAACAGGCCGAGCAAAGCGAAGCTAATACACGCTCACACATTCCAGACATTATAAATACATCAGGCTAATGAGGAGGATGTGGAAAGGCACTGATCTGTGGCCAGTTTGTGATTACTGATAGAAAGCTGCCTACTGATATTTTTGTTTTTCAATCATCAGAGAATTTTTAGTAAGAAAAGCACTTGTTTTAATTTTCTGCACGTCTGATTTGCTTTTTTCGTGTTATTTCATCATATGCTGAAAAGAAAAATCACTCAGAAATTGCTAATAATTTTCACAAGAAAAAGAATCAAGATTTTGAAGCAGAAAGGCTAAAATTGTATTTTATTGTAAAAATGTGCTCCAATAATCTTAAAATAATTTAAAAAAATTATTGCATTCTAACATTTTGCAATAAGGTTCCATTTGTTAACATTATTTAAGTATATTAGTTAACATAAACTAAAAATAAAAACACATTTATTAATAATAGTTTACACTAATTCCAACATTTGTGATCATGGACCACAAAACCAGTCTTAAGTAGCATGGGTATATTTGTAGCAATAGCCAAAAATACACTGTATGGGTTTAAATGATCAATTTTGTCAAAAACCATTATAATATTAAGTAAAGATCATGATATTTTATAAATTTTCTACCATAAATACATCAAAACTTAATTCATGATTAGTAATGTGCATTGCTAACAACTTCATTTGGACAACTTTAAAGGCGATTTTCTCAGTATTTACATTTTTTTGCACCCTAAGGTTGCAGATTTTCAAATAATTGTATCTCGGTCAAATATTCATATTCTAACAAACCATACATCAATAGATAGTTTATTTATTCAGCTTTCAGATGATGTATACATTTCAGTTTCAGAAAAATGACTCTTATGACTGGTTTTGTGGTCCAGGGTCACATTTACTAAGTAATACTAATTAATAAATTCAAGTTTTATCTATTAAAATTATTTAATAGACATAATCCATAGTATTATTATTAACTAACATTAAAAGAGATTAATAAATACTGTAAAATGTAAAAAATAAAAAATGATGTAAAAATGGTTTTCCAAACAAAATAAAGATAATCAGAGTACGTTTTGTGAGAAAATACTATTTCAGATTTTCTACTTCCAAATTTCATGTTTGATTCAATGTGTTACTTGCCTTTTCTTAGTTTGTAAAATTTCATTTGTAAAATTTACTAGCAATTTCTAAGTAAAAAAATGTTTCTACACCAACTTTTGGTTAGTTCACGCATACTGTAAAAATAAATTTTCAAAATAGTAAATAAAACAAAGATTACTAAAGTACATTTGACAAGAATTTTGTTTTCAGCTTAGTAATTAATGTGTTTGTGAAATTTACTAACAATTAATTCTACACCAACTTTTGTTAGTGCATGTAAGGTAATGCCTCACTAATGGGACCTTTATTGTACAGTGCTACCATTTTATCAATCATGTGACATGAATAAAGTATTATTAAGTAAGTGTGGATTTAGCAAGGGCACAATGCTTCATAGCTTGTCCCTTACGGGACTTGGACCAGCAAGCATTTGTTTTTTGGCCTTTTTTGGCCTTTCTTCTGTCCCTCAGTGCTCCTGCCAAAGCTGATTATCCCTCAGCGTGCTCCTGTGTTCATAAACTCGGTCCAGCACCTTCCTGCTTTCTCATTACCACCCAACTGTGCTGAAGGACGTCAGTTATGTGGCACACCGCAGATTAAGCCTCCATTGGCACATTGCTTTTGTTCTGCTCTAATCTCATCATTGCTCATGAAACCAGTCCCTTCAGATCCAGCTGATGAAGATCTTGATAATAAAAGAAGCTGATGATTTCCTCTAATTGATCATTGGATGTTTACACATCAAGCGTACTTAAAATGACCCGGTTCTGTTTCGACATCAACACGCAGGACTCACACACACACATTGCATTCATTACATAATTGCTTTGAGTCGGCGGGTGAGATGGGATTAGTGAACTGTTATTTCTGACTCTTGATGAAAAGTGCTATCAGAGACGGAGATAAGCAAACCTGTGCAAGTGATCTAATCTTTAACATGTTTTGGAATTGCAAAAAAAGCTGTCAAGGCAGAAGATAATGACATTTCCTGATCTGTGTGCTGTTTCCCAGTTTGCCTATATTGACTTTACAGCTCTTTAGATCAATTTGAATCATGTGATTACATTATAATGTATATCGCTTTGGATAAAAGCCTCTCCAAAATGCATAATATTACATTTTCAGAAGTTGTAAATAAATATTAGTGGATTATTTCAGTCATTCTACCTAATCAAAATTAAACATTTATTAAGAATTTAATGTGTTAATTGCTGTTTGTTTGTAATTGTAAAATTTACTAGCAATTTCTGAGTGAACATTTCTACACTGTTTTTTTTTTTTGGGGGGGGGGGGGGTGAAAAACTGGGAACTTCAACATTAAGATTTTCATATTTACGCATAAGTCAAAGTGCTTTTTTTAGACCCTGTCTCCATTTCATTCATTCATTCATTTACCATTTTAATAACATTTCAGCCTTCACTAGCTCATTTTAAGTACAAATAATCCATGCAATAATTATTATGACGTCATAAACTGCACCTATTACGAAAAACACAGGACACTACAGAAAAAAAATCTGCTAAATGCAAAAATGTATTGTAAATGCGATTACTGGCCAATTTTCAGTAATAAAATCTGCCTACATATATTTTATTTTCCCGTTTTTAAAGACTTCAGAGTAAATACTATATGAAATTAGCACTAATTTAAATACCTTTCCGCACATCTGATTTGCCTTTTAGTGTTAATTCATCATAATTCATGAAAAAAGTGGTATTTTGCTAAAAATTTGTAGTAGGATTTACTTTGGACCAATTTTCATTTACACCAAAAAAAAGATTGAAATAATAAATAATACATTTTATTTATAATAGTTATTTATATTTAATTAGTATACATACATAATTTATCATTTATCTATGAATATTATTTAATAGACCTAATCCATAGTATTTTTATTAACTAACATTAACACAAATAAATAATTATTTTTTCAATCAAAATAAAGATTAACAGGGTATGTTTTGTATTTGTGAAATTAACTCAAAATTCTAAATTTTTTATATTTATGTATAAGACAAAGTGTATTTCTTAGATCCTGTCACCATTCATTCATTCATTTAAAGAAAAAAAAAGTAAAAAATACAACGTTTGCCTTCACTAATTCATTTGAAATGGCCATAAAGTGTGAAAAATACATTTTAAGTACAATTAATTCACGCAATAATTAATATGACGTCATAAACTGCACCTATTACGAAAAAAAAATGTTTTATTTAAATTATACATATGATTACTGGTCAATTTTAATAAGAAATCTGCCTACATATATTTTTATTTTCTTGTTTTTAAAGAATTTTGCGTAAATATTAGCACTAATTTGAATAATTTTCTGCACCTCTGATTAGCTTTATAGTGTTATTTCATCATACTGCATGACAAAAAGTGATAGGATGCTAAAAATGTGTAGTAGGATTTTCATTTAGAAAATGCTAGTAAAAAAGGATGAAGATCACTAAAACTATTTGCAAACAATTTTTTATGGGATTCAAGGTAGTGTCAAGGAAGCGCAAGCCTCTCTCCCGGCGTTGCTGATGTTGGACTGAATCTAAGATCCCAATTGCTTCACAAACAAACAACATCTGTGAAACCTGCCGGTGTTTCAAACAAACAATTCCCGTCTGAACAGCACACTTGAACCATTGCGGCACCGACGCGCAACGCGCTCTAATAGCGCACTTGGAAAGCGACCAATCAGGTGAGAGGTCGCGGCGGCCCCTCGACTTCACCGTAACCCCCAGGAGACCATAATCAATTAATAACTAACCTATCATAATTGCTATATGCGAGACATATAATATATTTAATATATAATTAAACGAAATATTAAATTAAATATATAATTTAAACTGTCTGTTTGGTTCTAAAACAGGATTTTATTTATGTTTGCACACATATAAAGATTCCATACGGACTAAACAAACCAAAATCAAATTAAAACAAGTTAAAATGTATTTAGACGCACAATTTAGTGCAAAAGCAACACGCGCGTAAAAGCGCGCGTAGAACGCGCACCGTGCGCGCCGCTCACGAACGCGTGTGATTGTAAAAATGACGACCGAGGATCTACTTACACTGCACGGATGGATGAGAGGCAAAGGCAGCAAGGATAAAGGAATCATGACCACGAGAATGAGTTTCCGAGCGGTCCATATTTTTTTGATTAAGTCCATTCTGGCACCTTCCAGCCTCATGGGAGAACGCTTTGCTCAAATCAGCTCTCAGAAGTCCAAGAAGTATCTTTAAGAAGTTTTCTTTACTCCCCTTTCAGCCTTTTATGAACTATAATTGGAGTTCTGGCGTAGGTGTCCGCGCAAATTAGTTTCCCTTTTTGTGCGTTTTCGTGCGTTGCGCGTCTTCTTAGAAGAGTTTGCGTGCAAACTTTTCTCTTTGGTTCCTGTTTGGATGCGCCTGTTGACCTCCTAGTCCATCCAGGAGTGATTGCAGACCCTCTTATACCGCTTTGCAGGACGTGTCGATGAAAAGGACACCGATGGCTCTTGTGTCTCCACCTGTAAATGCGTCTAGCTCTGATTCGACATGCTTTCTTATTTTTTACGTTGCGCATAGGCATGCATGAACTGCCCTCTTAATGATCTTATTTTTCCTTGTGCGTTATGAAAGCGTTTCTATGGATGAAGATGGAATGAGTAAGCGGTAAAGCTAATTTTACTTTAAACTAACCGTATCTCCTCCCAGTTCATGGCTGGACCAATCAGAGGTGAGTGAGTGGAGTTTATGAATGGATGTGGGGTCGCGGGGTTGCGATGCGCTTGAGCCAAATTGAACCGTTTACATGCAGCAGCGCCGGTTTCTCAGAATAAACGCAACAGGGATCAGAGAACACGCTGTTGAGACTGTCAGGAAATAAATAGCAGAAGCACCTGCACAAAACATCGCATTAAATATGTCACGATCAGTACACAGAATGTAGCGCACACTTGTAAGCAGGCGACCGTAAACTGTATATACAGTACGCTTTCCACATTTTAGAATAATAGTACAATCAACAAAACTATAAAAAAAATGTTAAGCAAGTCTTCATGATGTGCATCCTGACCTGATGTCTTTCCATAAAAATAAATGAATGAAGAAAGAAAATAAATTAATTGGCAAAGAAAAAAACAAGCATTAATGAAATTCAGTAAATTCAGTAAGGTGTGGCCAGTGTAATGAAATTATATTATTTATTTATAATATTTTTATAACTTAAAATATTACAATTAAATTCTAATTTTTCACATATACTAAGTATATATATATATATATATATATATATATATATATATATATATATATATATATATATTATCTATATATATATTATCTTAATGACTATATGTCCAGTAATGTGATTCCAATTTTAGCTCTAATACATTCATATTATTTATTTATAATTTATTAATGAATATAATAGATTTAATTATTATACAATTTATAATGCTATAATAAAACAATAATTTATTATATTATATGTTTATACTTTAACATTAATTACACCATATACAATATTTTATTATAATTAAAATCAGAATTTGAATTAAAAATAATTTATATTAAATAATTTAAAATAATCATTTATATTTCATTAGTATACATTATTACTGTATTTTTGATCAATTTATAAATTGTAATAAAAATATTCATTTTATTATATATATACTTTAACATTAATTACACCATATAAAATATTGTATTATAATTAAAATCATAATTTGAATTTAAAATAATTTATATTAAATAATTTGTAATTATTTATATTTAATTAGTATACATTATTACTGTATTTTCAACCAATTTATAAATTGTAATAAAAAAAATATTTTATATATACTTTAACATTAATTACACCATATAAAAATATTTAATTATAATTAATATAATAATTTTAATTTAAAACAATGTATTTTTATTGTATTTGTATAATTGTTATTTATATTTAATTAGTATACATTATTACTGTATTTTTGATAAATTTGAATATAAATTATACATTTTATTTTATTTTATTATAATAATTTAAATTATTAAACTTCTCATCTATTATTTATTTATTTATTTAATATACAATTTATAATTTTATAATAAAACAAGAATTATTTATATATACTTTAACATTAATTACACAATATAAAAAGATTTAATTCTAAGTAATATAACTATTTTAATTAAAAACAATTGATATTATATTATTTATATTTAATTAGTATTCATTATAACTGTAGTTTACTGTATTTTTTATTATTATGTATTATTATTATTATTATTATTATGTACTTTAGCACTAATTACACCACATAAAAAAGATTTATAATTAATATAATACTTTATATTTAAAATATTTTATATTATATTATTTATGATAGTTATTTATATTTAATCAGTATACATTATTACTGAATTTTTACTGTATCTTAATCAATTTATAAATTGTAATATAAAATATACATTTGACTTAATTAATTTTTATATATATATATATATATACATATATACACATACACACAAATTATATATAATACAATTATACAATTATAATTAATATTATAAATTATGCATAACGTTTATTATTATATTATTATTTATTTTATTATTTAAAAAAACATTAAACTATAATTTATAACATTTTCTTACCTTTGTTATATTAACCATATTTTATTATTTTATATTACCAGTGTTTTGCCATTTTCTAGTCTGTATCATTATTACTTTTGTACAAAAAAAGCATAAATTATAATAAAATTATTTGAAGTTAAACTCAATTAAAAAATCAGTCTATTATTAATCAGTCCAAAAAAATGTATAGGACCATAATGTGCATAACACGCCACCTAGTGGAAAACATAGCAATTACTGTAATTGAATTAGTATTTTTCAAGTATACAGACTGTACCATGAAGTGCTGTTACAAGAAAACCAACAAGAAATAAAAATCTCTATTTGCTGCTTTTCTGTTGTGTAATGTGCTCTAAGTCTTTGTAATTTCTGTTAATCTGAGAAAATGCTGTACTAAAGAAAAGCTTTGTTCGGTCACAATGGGGGGCAGAGCTGTTTGTGTGCTTTTGTTTGACTGACTTTTATTCTGGAGCGTAATCACGTTACATGTTCGGCATACGTCTACATTTAAATCAACGCTCTGCTCTCCGCACAGTCAGTATACGGGGTTGCATAACCTAATCAATGTTGCCTAAGTTACCTGTAAAGCTCTTGAGGGTTTAAGCAGGAGATGAATGTCAGTAACGCTTAAATCTTCAAGCAAGCAGTCACAGCTCCTGCGTAAGGCTGTGAAAACACCATGTTCTCCATGATACAATGCTGAAGATTAAGTGCTGTCCTCCTCTTGGACAGCGTTAAAAGAGTTTGATGGGGTGAGAGGAGCCATTAGGATCAGGTTTACAGTATATGGCACGATGTGGCCGAGGATCTCAAAGCATTACAGAGACTTAAAAGACGGGCCGAGGTGTTTGATTAATCAACGGAACAATCCGGTATTCATGCCGAAGGAGTCCGACGCTGAGAGGGGAAACTCAGAAAGAGTGTGGGATATTAGGACTATTTGCTCGGATGAAATGAGACTCTTGATTGTTTTCCTCTCAGCGGGGTCACGGCTAGAGAAAGAGGAGTCTGTCACCAGCATCACTGCACAGAGACGTCACTGTCAGCTCTCAACGGGATATTATTAGCTGCTGTCAGTGACTGAGTGACATGTGCTGCAATAATACTGCTTATGATCTTTAGTATAACATGATCAATAAGTAGGTGAATGGATGCTATAAAGTGGCACTCAATCAATCAAAAGCCCAAAGGCTTTGCATGTTGAATATCTTTGAACAGACAAAAGAAAGTTAGAAATAGAGAGATTAAGGCAAACACTCTTAAAAATAAAGGTGCCATAGAAGATTTTTTTTTTGTCTAAATGGTTCCATAAACAACCTTTAACATCTGAAGAACCTTTTTGTTTCACAAAAGATTCTTTGTAGCGAAAGAAGGTTCTTCAGGCTATAAAAAGGTAAGAAAAAGATTGACTAAATTCTATCGAATCCTTGTGAAGAACCTTTTAAAGCACCTCTATTTTTAAGAGTGTATATGAATGTTAATAAGCATACAAATGCAACTATAATATATAAATTATAATGTCATAATATAATAAAGCAGACATTAGATAATATTTTGACTCAAATTATAAGAGGAGATGGAAGTGAATTGTCACTTTTTTGGGGTCATGCTGGCACATTATGGAGTATGTTGTCACAAAAAAATAGTATTGACACTGACTTTAAAATATATAAAAAAAGTAATCATATATATGTATATATATATATATATATATATATATATATATATATATATATATATAAAATGTATTCTAATTAATTTTTATATATTAGTATGTATTATATAATTTATTGTAGAATTTATTATCAAATATTCAAAAAATATAAATATACAAATTTAAAATATATATCAAAAAGCACAACTGTTTTTAATATTGATATAGTGATCAAAAATGTTTCTTGAGCAGCAAATCAGCATATTTGAATTAATTCTGAGACTGTAGTAATGATGCTGAAAATTCTGCTTTGATCACATAAATAAATTAAATTTTCCAATATATTCAAATAGAAAACCGTTATTTTAAATTGTAAAAATATTCCACATTCATTACCGTTTTTACTGTATTTTTAATCAAATAAATGCTGCCTTAATGAGCATAAGAGACGTGTTTTAGAAATATTTAAAAAAATCGTACTGACCCCAAACTTAAGAGCTTTAACAGAATTTTTATATATATTACCCTTATATACACTACCAGTCAAAAGTTTTTGAACAGTAAGATTTTTTTGTTTTTTTAAATGTCTCTTCTGCTCACCAAGCCTGCATTTATTTGATCCAAAGTATAGCAAAACAGCAAAATTGTGAAATATTTTTACTATTTAAAAAAACTGTTTTCATTTTGAATATATTTTAAAATGTAATTTATTACTGTGATTCAAAGCTGAATTTTTATTATCATTACTCCAGTATAATTATCACCCTTCAGAAATCATTGTAAATTGCGATTTGCTGCTCAAAAACATTTATTTTTATTATTTGTTGAAAACAGCCGAGTAGAATTTTTACAGGTTTCTTTGATGAATAGAAAACTCATAAGAACAGCATTTATCTGAAATAGAAATCTTTTGTAACATTGTAAATGTCTTTATCATCACTTTTGATCAATTTCAACTTGATCACAGGAATAAATTACATTTTAAAATATATTCAAATAGAAAACAGTTATTGTGAACAGTAAAAAAATATTTCACAATTTTACAGTTTTTTATGTACTTTGGACCAAATAAATGCAGGCTTGGTGAGCAGAAGAGACTTAAAAAACATTAAAAATCTTACTGTTCAAAAACTTTTGACTGGTAGTGTATGTATCAGAAAAATATGACTACTCATAAATACGCCGCCACTTTAAAGCCCCAATCTTGTAATCACGTGGGAGCGAAAGAGAGACAGAGGGAGAGAGAGAGGAAGCAGAGCAGAGCACATGTACATGAGGATGTACTCGCACATAAAGCGCTGCAGCTCTGCCGTGTGTTGCATTACGCAAGCGGCTCATAATCAGCAGTGGAGCTGCAGCAGCGGGCGCACTGACAAGCGGCTTACGGAGGACAAACACACAGCAGCGCTGCATGAGAGTCAGCGTAACTCCCTCCCTCCTTCTCTCTATCCCTCTCTCTCTTTCTCTCTCAAGCCTGCCAAAGCGCAGGAGAGTCTCTGGAGTCGCCAAGGACCAGCGGACATGAGCGACTGACATTCACACTTTCCGTGTGATTTTTAACCCAAAGACTTCGATGGCTTTGAAGGAGAGCCGCCTCACCTGGGGCTTCCTGCTGTGGTCTGCGACGTGGAGCTCGGCTCGGACTTTTACGCCTCATGAAGGGTCTTCGGTCACTTCACCTGCCACCGAGATGCTGGTGAACAGCACTGAGGCCCCTACAAACAACTACACAGGTGTGTACAACAACAATACGTCAGTCATAATGATATAATAACTGCATTGGATCATATAGTGCTGTGCAAAAATGATTAGATCTTCTCAAGAAGTACTTTTTACAGTCTTTTACACACAAATATATAAAAAAACACGCACTTGTTGTGAAATTTCACGTGTTGGCTTTAAAATGCAAAATCTTCTTAAGGGTTTACATACAAACAGAGCTTTCATAACAGCTCAGTCTGCATATAACTCACATTTTATTATGATTGGAGAAGATATAAAATATGCCAGCCATGCGCACTTTGCAAATAGTTTATTGACATTTCCTGACCCTAAGTCAATATGCATGGCAGATTTGTGGATCTCTGACATTATCAAGTGAATGTATGAGTTTGATTGCAGTATATAATGTATCTGTGAAGGAAAAGAGATTATCTACAGGTGTCAGTTACCTTGAGGATTGTTGCACAGGTGAAACAAAGGATGCTTTTTGCCACGTGGCAATGGCGGGCAGTGGGATAGTTGGCCGTTTGTCAGTTCCGTTACAGGGTTGCCAGCTTTGGAGGGGGTTTTATCGCCACCGTGGCCATGATAGAGTTTGCCCTGCTTTCAGCTTTCAGTGCACCGCAAACCTGAGTCTGAAGTGGATCTGTTCTGGATAAGAACGTGCCAGAGTCAGAATTCATCCTAAAATCAAAAGAAGGGAATAAGAAGTTATATTTTGCATGAAGAAAAAGAGTCATATTTGGTTTAAAGAAAAAGGTTGTTGAAGGACATTAAGTTTTTTGCACTGTGGCATTTTTTTCTGTGACAATTTAGCACGTTTAACTTCAAAATTCTTTAAAAAATAATAAATGCAATTAAATAATAATACAATTAATAATACAATAATACAAACTAATGAAAAAACGTGTCATTACTGTAAAGTAATAATAATAATATATTATTTAATTAGTAATTTTTTGCACGAGGTAGTATTTCTTGTTATGCCTTAAATGTAATGTTTTTATAAAATAGTCTTGCTTTGTAATTGCATTACATTAATGACATTTTTTTATTTTAAATTTTGCTTAAAATTTTGCTTTAAAAAAATGAAATAGACATTGAGGCATTATTTTCATGCCATTTTCTCACCAATAAATTGCAATGCAATGCAATAAAAATCTCATTCTCACATAAAAAAAAAGATTATATATTACAAATAATATATAATGAACATTGTATGTACTGTAAATTATTTATAAACCATTATAGAAATTATTATGTCTTTAATTGATCTTGATTTTAAAAAAGATTTTATAATAAATTGTCCTTTTTACTGCATTATAGTAATGGGAATTATTGTAGAATAAAGAACAATAAAAAAAATAATTAAAAACATGAATTTTGTAGAGAAATTAACTGCTATAATAATAATGCAAATAATCCATAATCCATTTTTTTTTTATTAAACATTAAAAAAACTCTTTGGCACTTGAAATAAAATACATTTTAACTTAACTAAAACAAAATATGAAAAATCCAAATTTTCTTTCAGCTAATGTTAACATTTTTTATGTACTAAAATAATTTAAACTAAAACTGAAATAAATGTTAAAAAAAAAAAAAAAAAAACTAAACAAAAAATATAAAAAGAAAATATAAAAAAGAAATTGATTTATGGTGCTGAAGGTGCAAAAAAAATCTAAATATTAAGAAAATCGCCTTTAAAGTTGTTAAAACGAAGTTCTTACCAATGCATTTTACTAATCACAAATTAAGTTTAGATATATTTCCGGTGGGAAATTTACAAAATATCTTCATGGAACATGATCTATACTTAATATCCTAATGATTTTTGCCATAAAAGAAAAATTTGCCTATTGCTACAAATAAACCAGAGCTGGTTTTGTGGTCCAGAGTAACATATATAAAAATACATAATGTGGACCCCTGTAAAGTTGTTCCATTCACTCCAAATCACTCAATTACCTACAACACAAATACGTCACTTCTTTAAAGGGATTACTTAACTGACAGTGTTAAAGAGAGAAAGCCAGAGGACACAGGAATAGCTCAAGAGGTCAGCAGGCGAGGTACAATTACACGTTAAAGATGCAAAGTTACACCACACTGTTCCTTGCTGACGTTACATGATCATGCATTGACAAAGTGATCGACTCAAACTGTCCCTCTGGAGAACGGCTGTGGTTTTATGGCTATGCAGCTATAGAAGTGTGTGGTCAGGCGGCATTATCCCGGCCTCCTCAGCTGCAAGGACTTGTGGGTAATCAATTTTTAATGCACGGCCCTATGCTTTATTTAACCGTGTTCTATTCTAAGAGAAGCTCTCTGCTGCAACCCTTGGGGAGTATGTGAGACGGGACGGAGGGGAGAAAAAGAAACTGACAGTTGAGTTATTTATTTATTTTGCCATGGAGTCGGATTGCTTAATGCTAGCAGCATTGCCATGCCAGTTAAGCCGGGCTTAATGAGAGCAGCGCAGGACTGGGACTGGTGTGAACAATAAACACCATCCAGTGACCCTGCCAGCTTAATCACACTGACTTCAGCACAGTCAATATGAGCTCCGTTTGACTGTATATTGACAGTGGAGATGGACAGTGCAGTGATGAAAACTCTGTAGAACACAGAAGACGCTGATTCCTCTGTGGGAATAGAGAGAGACTGGAGGAGAGGTGGATTATGGGATAGAGCAAGGGAGAAAACACTCTGTGGGTACTGATGGAAAATGCTTTCATCTTAACCCTTGAGGATAACTAAGTACTGTTAACTAAGTTCCAGAAAAAACTTTCCTGCACACATACACTTGACAGCTGTTATTTTGATGGAAAACATAACTGATAATGTTATGATTATTGACATTTACTATTTATACTTATTCTATTCTATTCTATTTACTTTAGTCCATTTATGAAAAGTGATAGCAACAAGATGCATTCCATTCTATTCTATTAACTTTAGTCCAATCATGAAAAAAGTGATAGCAGCAAATTTCATTCTATGAAAAAGTGATAACAAATTGCATTCTATTCTATTTACTTTAGTCCATTCATGAAAAAGACATAGGAACAAAATACATTCTATTCAATTCTATTCAATTAACCTTAGTCCAATCATGAAAAAGTAATAGCAGCAAATTTCATTCTATGAAAAAGTGATAACAAGTTCCATTCTGTTCTATTTACTTTAGTTCATTACTGAAGAAGACATAGCAACAAGATGCATTCTATTCTATTCTATTGTTCTATTCTATTCTAATAACTTTAGTACAATCATGAAAAAGTGATAATCATGAACAAGTTGCATTCTATTCTATTCTATTCTATTCGCTTTAGTCCATTCATGGAAAAGACATAGCAACACAATGCATTCTATTCTATTCTATTTACTTTAGCTCATGCATGAAAAAGTCATAGCAACAAGATGCATTGTATTCTATTTTATTCTATTCTATTACTTTTAGTCCAATCATGAAAAAATGATAGCATCACATTTCATTCTATGAAAAAGTGATAATAACAAGTTGCCTTTTATTCTATTCTATTTACTCTAGTACATTCAAGAAAAAGACATAGCAAAAATTCTATTCTATTTTATTCTATTCTACTTTGTTTGATTTAGTCAGAATTCTGAAAAAGTAATAGTAACAAGTTGCATTCTATTCTATTCTATACTATTGTTTACCGTTCTGTTCTGTTAGTCCATTAATGAAAAAGCAACAGGATGCATTCTATTCTATTCTATTTACTTTAGTCAACATGGAAATGTGATAGCAATAAATTTCATTCCATGTGAAAGTGATAAATTGTATTCTATTCTATTCACTTAATTCAATTTAGTTCATTCATAAAAAGACATAGCAACAAAATGAATTCTTTTTTATTCTATTTTGTCAAATTCTGAAAAAGTGATAGCAACAAGCTTTATTCTATTATATTCTGTTCTATTCTATTGCTTAATTTAGTCCAATCACGAAAAAGTTTCATTCTATGAAAACATAATAGTAACAATTTGCATTCTATTCTATTCTATTCTATTCTATTCTATTTAGTCCAATTGTGGAAAAGTGACAGCAACAAAATTTATTCTATGAAAAAGTGAAAACAACCAGTTGCATTCTATTCTATTCTAGTGTTGATTTAGTCCAATTCTGAAAAAGTGTTATCAACAAGTTGCATTCTATTCTGTTCTATTTTTTTTATTTAGTCCAATCACAAAAAAGTTTTATTCTATGAAAAAATACAAATTGCATTCTATTCTATTCCATTCTATTTACTTTAGTCCAATTGTGAAAAAGGGATAGCAACAAATTTCATTCTTTGAAAAAGTGATAATAACAAGTTGCATTCTATTCTATTCTTGCGTTTGATTTAGCCAAATCATGAAAAAGTGATAGCAACAAGTCGAATTCTGTTCTATTCTAATCTATTCTTTTTACTTTAATCCATTATTTAAAGTAAAATCAACAATATGCATTCTATTCTATTCTATTTAGACCAATAATAAAAAAGTGCTAGCAACAAATTTCATTCTATGAAAAAGTGATGACAAGTTGGCTACATTCTATTATATTCTATTTACTGTACTTTAGTCCATTCGTGAAAAAGACATAGCAACAAGACGCATTCTATTCTACTCTATTGTGTTTGATTTAGTCCAATTCTGAAAAGATGATAGCAACAAGTTGCATTCAATTCTATTCTGTTCTATTTTATTCTATTCTATTGTTTAATTTCGTTCTATTAAAAGTGATAGCAACAAGTTGCATTCTATTCTAAAAAGTAATAGCAGCTATTTGATTTCTATTCTATTCTATTCTAAAAGGTGATAGCAGTGAGTTGAATTCTATTCTACTCTATTCTGTGTTTAATTGCAGTATTGCAGTCTTAGCACATTTAAAATTGGTTTCTAACCATCTGTGTTTGCAGGCCTGAGCTGCCCGTCGCTGCTTCCCCCTCGGCGAGGTTCTTTCTATGTAGAGAAGGGCACTGGGATGTCCGTGGGCACGGTGTTGGCGTTCTGGTGCCTCGAAGGATACCAGCTGGTGGGCAGTGAGAAGATCACCTGTGTCCTGCGTAGCGACACCGCTCAGTGGAGCAACTACCCGCCCGACTGTGAGGGTCTGTTTTCACTGCCATCATTTCTGTTTTAAGAGATAAAAATGCACTCCTGCTAATTAAATCCAAGATTTTCAATGTGGACTATTGTGTAAATACGGTAGCCATTCCCAGACCGGAGGACCGCGGGCTGAGAGTGGCCGTGCTGGCATCGGTAGTGAGCAGCATCGTCATCCTCGCCATGTCCGTGTCCTTCATCATCTGCTGCCTGCAGGAGCGCATTAGCAAAGAGAGGGCAGAACGGACAGACGGACGGGGCAGGTATGCACATCTGGGGATGAAGACACAAGGGAGATTAAAATAGGCAAAGAGGATGCTAATGATTTCTCTGACTTTGCAGGACGAGAGACAAGAGCAAATCGTCCTGGAGGAGCGAGTGCTGGCTGGAGAGAGATGAAGGAGACTGGGAAGCTTTTCCTCCACCTAAGATTTACAACCTTTCCCAGCACCTTGACCCCCATCTGACCCCTGAGAGCCCGGTCTATATGGGCGGACTGGCTGGTTACGATAACCGTGGGTATCAGAGGTGAGAAACTGCTCATTTTTAAATTTGTTGGAAAACAAATTCTTTTTTTCAGGATTCTTTGATGAATAACAAGTTAAAAAGAACAGCATTTCTTCAAAATATTTTTTTTTTCTAACAATGTAAATCTATGCTATTACTTTTAATAATTTAACACATCCTTGGTGAATAAAAGTATTAATTTCTTTAAAAAAAATACATAATAAAAATTGTGACTGACTGCAAACTTGAACAGTAGTGTATATTGTTAGAAAGCCTTTCTATTTTAAATAAATGCTGTTCTTTTTAACCTAAGTATCACAGGTTCTATAAAAAAAAATTAAGCAGCACTACTGTTTTCAACATTGATAATAAATCAGCATACTAGAATGATTTCTAAAGGATCATGTGACACTTAAGACTGGAGTAACAGCTGATGAAAATTCAGCTTTGCATCACAGGAATAAATTATATTTTAAAGTATATTAAAAGAAAAAAAATTATTTTATATTTTAATAACATTTTGCAATATTACTGTTTTTTTTCCATATTTTTTAAACAAATAAATGCAGCCTTGATGAGCATAAGAGTCAGTCTTACCTATCCCAAACGTACAGACAAACTTAAAGCTGGTATTTTGATAGTAAACATTAGTGTTAATTCTGTGCTGATTGTTCAAAAGAACAGTGTTTACCTAAAATTTAAATCTTTTGTAACATTATAAATGTCTTTACTGTCACTTTTGATCAATTTAATGCACCCTTTAAAGCATGCATTTCTTTAAAAAATGGTGTGTTTGTTTTACAGAAGTCAGGAAAACCTCCTGAAAGCTCCTCTTCCTGGTCTTTACCGTACGGAAAGTCAGATGTACCCGCATGTGGTCCTGCAGAGGGTTCCCACACCCACAGTGCCGACTGCACCCAGCGCGCCCATCTACCTCCGCCTCTCCACCCCTCCGCCCACAGAAAGCCCCAGCGAACAGCCTTCTCTGCCGCCGTACCCTAATGCCGCTCCACAGCGTCTGTGGCCATAGAAACACACTTTTATTCAGAACTTTTACAACTGTCGCCATGGCTACGGATTACGGCCTCTACGTGCAAATTTCTCCGGAGGTTCAGAAAACCAAGAGAAATGATGGACTCATGCTAGAGCCACCTAGATGACCACACACTGCTAGATCTAGATGTTGGACCAGGTGTGCGTCCAAATGTAGTTACATTTAGTGTGTTGCATATGTGAGGAGATTTCTAAATGACCCTAAGGAGGCCCGTTGTGTAGTTTCTCAAAGAGGAAAGTTATATTAGGAGAGGTGAGGACTCCATGCTGGTACTGTGATCCGCTCCAGGGTTTATTTTTGTCAGTTAGTACTTTTCATTTTCGTGGGAAAGGTTCTGGCTACTTGCACTTCTAATAAAATGAAAAATGCAACCGTGTAAGGTCACATTAGAGCATCGGTTTAATATTTCTATGTTTTTGTATTATGGAAGTGTAGGAGAATTACACTGGTGTCTGGATTACGGATGTAAATTGGGATCTCATAAACCTATGATACTTAAAACTTGATTTTGTTTATAACAAATAAAAATATTAAAATCATTGTACATGTCTTGTATTTTTTATAAATATACAGTTGAAGTCAAAAGTTTACAGAATCTGCAAAATGTTAATTATTTTACCAAAATAAGAGTCAGTTAGTACTGACCTGAATAAGATATTTTACATAAAAGATGTTTACATATAGTCCACAAGAGAAAATAATACTCAAATTTATCAAAATGACCCTGTTCAAAAGTTTACTTACACTTGATTCTTAATACTGTGTTGTTACCTGAATGATCCACAGCTGTGTTTTTTTGTTTAGTGATAGTTGTTCATGAGTCCCTTGTTTGTCCTGAACTGTTAAACTGCCTGCTGTTCTTCAGGTACCAACAATTCTTTGGTTTGTCAGCATTAAACCCTTTCCAACAATGACTGTATGATTTTGAGATCCATCTTTTTACTCTGAGGACAACTGAGCGACTCATATGCAACTATTACAGAAGGTTCAAATGCTCACTGATGCTTCAGAAGAAAAATCATGCATTAAGAGCAGGGGGTGAAAACTTTTGAACAGAATGGAGATGTGTACTTTTTTCTTATTTTGCCTAAATATCATATTTTTTTTATTTAGTACTCTTCAGGGGCAACAGAAGATTACATGTTATTTTTATTTTTTACATGTTTCTCAGAAGACAAAATAAATTAAATTTACCCTGATCTTCAAATTCAAAAAGTTTTCACCCCCTGGCTCTTAATGCATGTTTTTTCCTTCTGAAGCATCAGTGAGCATTTGTACCTTCTGTAATAGTTGCATATGAGTCGCTCAGTTGTCCTCAGAGTAAAAAGATGGATCTCAAATCATCCAGTCATTGTTGTAAAGGGTTCAAATACACAAAAATGCTGAAAAACCAAAGAATGTGTGGGACCTAGAGGATGTTTCTGAAGAACAGCAGGCAGTTTAACTGTTCAGGAAAAACAAGGGACTCATGAACAACTATCACTAAAAAACAGCTGTGGATCATCCAGGTAACAACACAGTATTAACAATCAAATGTATGTGAACTTTTGAACAGGGTCATTTTTATACATTCAACTACTATTAAATATATGTAAACATCTTTTATGTGAAATATCTTATTCAACCCTGCTGAAAAAAACTGCTAAAACCAGCCTAGGCTGGTTGGCTGGTCTTAGCTGGTTTAAGCTGGAAGTAGCTGGTTTTAGCTGGTCTCCCAGCCTGGCCAGGCTGGTCAGGCTGGTTTTAGCTGGTGGTTTTCCAGCCTAGCCAGGCTGGAAAAATGGCCAAAACCCCTCTAAAACCAGCCTGCCGACCAGCTATGACCAGCTAAAACCAGGCTGGTTGACCAGCTAAAACCAGCCAACCAGCCTAGGCTGGTTTTAGCTGTTTTTTTCACCAGGGAAGTCAGTACTAAATAAACAGTAACATGCATTTTGTATGATCCCTCTTATTTTGATTAAATAAATAACATTTAGCAGATTCTGCAAGGTGTATGTAAACGTTTGACTTCTCATTTATGCTGTCGTATCACACCTGGCGAAGAAATGTGTGAAAGCTGCTAAATCATATAGAGGAGGACTTAGTAAATAAGAAAGGGCACAATATTTTGACAAACTAAAGTTAATAGGTGGTAAAGATACAAGCAGTATTAATTAAGATATTAGCCTAATATTTCACCTACCTAACCGGAAATGATAAGAACAAACACAAATGTTGTCAAGATTCTTGTCCTGGAAATCCTGGTTCAGTTTGGCCTACCACAAATGCCTTTAGTTCCTCAGACTGTTTTTTGCTCTCTTCTCCTTGATTTGTTATAACTTTTAGCAGGCTATAGTACTCCAACTGTTTTTCCAGGTCTGACCGATTAGTACAGCCCAAAACCTGACAATAACTGATCATTTTCAGCAGCAGTAATCAGCTAAATTTGCCAGTTTCGTTTGGTTCAGTGGCATTGTTTATGTTAAGTGCTGCCAATATGGCCGAATGATAACGCATTGTGAAAACACTCCGGAAATAAGGAGAAGAATAACAAACGTGCAGTAAACGGTAAAACTGTTTGCACTACAAACCAGTTTGCTTATAATTAAGATAACATGTTAAAATAATATGGTAACACATACCAATTTGCAATATCAAACAGCAAAACGAGCCGGATGTGTATGAGACCGGAAGCCAGACCCATCAAATTTACAAAACGGCCGCGCCCACTCTTCGGAAATAAAAAGGTGAATAGGACACAATGAAAAAGATGAAGAAAACATTTAAGGTAATAGATGAATAACAGTAAATTTAGTGATGATTGAATGACTGGGCTTTACAGATGCTGATCTATTAATTTTGTTGCTCTGAACGGCAGATCACTTTTAGTATTTACAGTACCTGATTAATAGTCATGTAATAAAATCGTTCTGTTTAAAATGGCTGTTGTTATAGACTCCATATAAGGGCAGTGGCGTTTTACACGTTAAATTATGCATGAGAATGCTGTAATAATGAGAGGCATAATGTCTAGCACTTTAGTTAATTGCTCCCAGGTTAACTAGCACTTCACATCAATAAGAAGTAGAAGCATCAGCTCAAATAAAACTAATTTATCTTTACGTCCACAAGATGGAGCGATTGTTCCACGATCTTTCAGCATGCCCTTCAATTATAAAACATAAATCTCTTACATGAATCCGTAACCTTTCCTCCTCAAAGCAAAATACAATAATAAACATTGTTATACAATACATAGGCCTAATGGGACTATAAAGTAATTTTAAAAATGCAAGGGCACTTCACAACAACAACAAAAAAAAAACATAAAAAAAAATCGTAAAATTATTCCTTACGACTTCCACGCTGTATTACATGTTGGCTATGTCTTATTTTGTCCATTTTATATATATTTGTATTTTACGTTTACAACCTATCTTTTGTTATTCCCACATGCTGTATACTCTTCATAACAAAGAGCCAAGCCATGCTGCACTATTTATAAGGGCGGCTGCGCATGCGCAATGAGAACGGCGCTCCGCTCCCATTGACATGAGTTAAACTGCATAGAGGGCGATAAAACACCGTACAACCGACACCGCAGGGATTCAGTGAACGTAAAATGACTTCTGTATAATATTTAATATGACAGAATACGCGGGATATGGAAGGTAGGGTGGTGTTAAAGGTGACATTCCCATGGCCAGAACAAGCGCGGACGGGCTGCTGCTCCGCAAGAACAACAGCAAACTGGACACTTTCCTCAAGAGGAACACTAGTCGGGATGTGTACGAGCGGATTCGGTTCTACGAGCCGTGTGTGGTGGTTTCGTGTTCGGTGAAGAAGGTTTTCATGCATGTGATCTTGAGCGATGAGCGCGTCTATCTGAGCGAGTATCACCCGCGGGCGCTGCGAGAGGCGCTCAGCTTCAGACACATCAAGAGCATCGAGCTGGTGAGAGAACAACATATAAACACAAAAATAAATGTTGTTTATTTATGTTGTTTATTTACAATGGGATACCGTTGAATGTAGCTATTGATTAACCCAGCTAACAAAAATATGTTTCACGCGTTTCTACGCTTGCCTAACGTTCCCGTTAAGTTATGAAAAGGTTATTTATGAAAGTGTCCAGTTTTTGAATGTTTCAAAAATTATAAACATTCCATTTTATCATTTTGAAAACTTCATAGGACTGTTGTCTGAAACTTGTAACTTGTAAAACGTTATTAGAACGTCCAACTAGAATCTTTCAGGGAAACATTCAATTTACAATGTATCAATATGTTTTGTGCAAACATTCTAAAAATGTTATTAAAGAGGCGCTAACTGAACAAACGTTCTATTAACGTTGAGACAACGTTAACCAGTTATGAAATCGTTCTTTACTAAAACAACACAAGAGTACAATACAGTACAATACAACACAATATAGTAAAATAAGAGTACAATGCAATGCAATTTACTGTACAGTACACATCAATAGAAACTACATTAGCACTCTATTTTCATATTTGCTCAATAATAATTAATTTGTAATTTTGCTGACTTCTTTGATTGCATATACACTACCATTCAAACGTGAAACGTTTTTGAACAGTAAGATTTTTAATGTTTTTTTAAGAAGTCTCTTCTGCTCACCAATTAACAATTTTACAATTTTAAAATATTTGTACTATTTATAATAGCCTACGTGTTTTCTATTTGGATATATTTTAAAATTTATTCCTGTGATTTTAAAGCTGAATTTTTAGCATCATTACTCCAGTCCTCAGTGTCACACGATCGTTCATAAATCCTTATTTTATTTTGATTTACTGCTCAAAAATCATTTATTATTATTATGTTGAAAACAGCTGAGTAGATTTTTTTCAGGTGTCTTTGATAAATAGAAAGTTCAGATTTTATTATAAGAATGATTTCCGAAGGATCATGTGACACTGAAGGCTGAAAATGCAGCTTTGATCACAGGAATAAATTACATTTTAAAATATATTCAGATAGAAAGCAGTTATTTTAAATAGTAAAAATATTTAACTTTTTTTTGTACTTTTAATAAAATAAATGCAGGCTTGGTGAGCAGAAGAGACTTTGAAAAACATTAAAAATCTTAGTGTTCAAAAAGCCTGTCATAGTTTAACTTAGCCATGCTTTTCTGTACAGGATTCACAAGTTCCTGGAAAACCTGGAAATATCATGTTTAATATCATAATATTTTTGGGTTAGAAATTACTCTTTGTGAAAGCAATCTCCTCTTTCAGTCATCACAAATTACTGGAAAATCTTGGAAGATAATGATTCAAAAAATGTGGGAAGCGTTTCACATGGCAAGAGATTTCACACACTTATTTATCTACATTTATTACATTTAATATTCTCTTTTCCTCACTGTGTTGCTCTAGTAATTCCACATAATTACCTGTTATTTATTTAGATATTCTTTATTTATTTACTTATTTACTGTTCATTTTAAAATCATACACCACGCGCCACTGTGTTCCAAATGTCAAATAAAGCACGACTGTCTTCTAAGACAATGCTAATTATAGCGAGGACGTTTGCTTATCCTGTCACGTTAAACTGCTTAAAGTCGGTTGGTTTGGTAAGCTCATGTACGTACAGCTCAAAGCATGAGTCATGGAATGGAAAAGACTGACGACTGAATGTCAGAATAACAAAGGAAAAGCAATTAATCTGTCATATAGGTGCAAATGCATTTTTTTTTTTTAGAAATACAATATGCATATTTGATATATAAATGTACATATTATAGATTCTAATTGATTGCTGTTGATTAGATGTTATTAAACACTCATTCATTCCTACTTCAAGGGGCTTACACTAATGTAACTTGGTCATTATTAAGGACTGTAAGCATACAAATCGTTGTCTCTCCTCACAGATCAATGATTTGCCTGATTTCCTCAGTGGACAGGATCGTGAGCGCTCGCTGCACATCCGTGTTGTTCACACCGCAAAGAATCCTGGGAAAAAGAGCACAGGACCCAAAGGATCCAGTCAGGATAAGCCATTATTTCCATCACGAGGACGCAACTCGAGTGCCCGGCATTCTCTGGAGGGTAAAACAGCTGTTTAATTCAATCAAGAATTAATAATTCATCAGGAATTAATTAAGTGTTCACAAGCATGACTGCATAACCGCTGACTATTATTAGAGGCCCAGGATTGAGTCCATGTTTCCTGGACAGTGTGATGTAAAGCTGTAATCTGCACAGCAGGTACAGTATGTGTGTTAATCCATGAGCTCTTTCAGATGACTGGATGAAGCAGCAGCAATGACAACCGTCTAACCCACATTGACATGCATGTGTCAGCTGTGAGTTTTGTGCTCATCTTAACTGTTAAGAGACACCTTTTCATTGCGATTTACTGTACGGCGGTGCAGGAAAGCTGCTTAAACAGAGCAGGATAAACAGCAGGTTATCTGTGAAGAGCGGTTGCACAAGGACACTTGCATTTCTCCTTCATTTGAGTTCATCTGAATAGAGAGGATTTACTCATTGAGGAATTTGTTGCGTAACCGTAGCACGTCAGTGACAGTTTTTTCGTGATTTTTACTTTGTTTGGGTTTCTGATTTGCAATTAAAATACACAGATTCTCAACCTTTAAACAGACAACACAGACAAACACTCACAAAATGATGGCAAATTAGTTGAAAATATGCTAAATGTACACAATGACAAACTTAAAAAAGTGATAATGTAAAAAGTAAGTAAAAGTAAAAAAGTTTGAAGTTGAATTTAATTTTATTTGTTTGTTTGTTTTTACTTGGATGACATTTGAAATAAAAGAAATCCTAATATTAGAAAATATTAGATTATTAGATATTATATTAAAATCATAACATTTAGGAAAATTATGTAAAATTATGCAATATGTTATTAATTATATATTGTTATAAAATAAATTATTTATTCATTAAAATGATAATATGAAAAGTTAATAATGGTTAATGCCAAACTTTTTATTTTTAAGAATGAACAAACATTTATTTGATTTATTTCATTAAAATAATAAAATATGTGTATCTTTTAATAATAATAATTATAACAATTTATTATAACAATTAATTAATTCAAAGTAATTTAATACGTATATTAAATGATTATTAAAATATATTAAAATAATTAAATGTGTAAATAATATTAATAATAACTATATATATATGTAATTTATAATATATATATATATATATATATATATATATATATATATATATATATAATATTTATTAAATAATACTAAAATACTATGCTAAACTCCAAGTAGTTTTTAAAAAATATAATTTAGAATATTTTTTTATTTTTAAGAAGACTTAAATCGCAGTTACAACACCTATACATGTTTTTGCTTTCTAAAAATATCAAAATTTATCAAATATTTATCAACAAAGTGGTATATTCAAGTAATTGTCTGTATAAATTTCAATTATGGACACAAAAATAATGTGACATTGACGTTTTAAAATTCAGGCTAGATTGAAACAACATTATGAATGATTTCTTGTAGCTCAAAGAGTAGAGCAACACCAAAGTCATGGGTTTGATTCCAACAGAAAGCAAGAACGGATAAAATGTACAGGTCCTTCTCAAAAAATTAGCATATTGTGATAAAGTTCATTATTTTCTGTAATGTACTGATAAACATTAGACTTTCATATATTTTAGATTCATTACACACAACTGAAGTAGTTCAAGCCTTTTATTGTTTTAATATTGATGATTTTGGCATACAGCTCATGAAAACCCAAAATTCCTATCTCAAAAAGTTAGCATATCATGAAAAGGTTCTCTAAACGAGCCATTAACCTAATCATCTGAATCAACTAATTAACTCTAAACACCTGCAAAAGATTCCTGAGGCTTTTAAAAACTCCCAGCCTGGTTCATTACTCAAAACCGCAATCATGGGTAAGACTGCCGACCTGACTGCTGTCCAGAAGGCCATCATTGACACCCTCAAGCAAGAGGGTAAGACACAGAAAGAAATTTCTGAACGAATAGGCTGTTCCCAGAGTGCTGCATCAAGGCACCTCAGTGGGAAGTCTGTGGGAAGGAAAAAGTGTGGCAGAAAACGCTGCACAACGAGAAGAGGTGACCGGACCCTGAGGAAGATTGTGGAGAAGGACCGATTCCAGACCTTGGGGGACCTGCGGAAGCAGTGGACTGAGTCTGGAGTAGAAACATCCAGAGCCACCGTGTACAGGCGTGTGCAGGAAATGGGCTACAGGTGCCGCATTCCCCAGGTCAAGCCACTTTTGAAGCAGAAACAGCGGCAGAAGCGCCTGACCTGGGCTACAGAGAAGCAGCACTGGACTGTTGCTCAGTGGTCCAAAGTACTTTTTTCGGATGAAAGCAAATTTTGCATGTCATTCGGAAATCAAGGTGCCAGAGTCTGGAGGAAGACTGGGGTCCAGTGTCAAGTACCCACAGTCAGTGATGGTCTGGGGTGCCATGTCAGCTGCTGGTGTTGGTCCACTGTGTTTTATCAAGGGCAGGGTCAATGCAGCTAGCTATCAGGAGATTTTGGAGCACTTCATGCTTCCATCTGCTGAAAAGCTTTATGGAGATGAAGATTTCATTTTTCAGCACGACCTGGCACCTGCTCACAGTGCCAAAACCACTGGTAAATGGTTTACTGACCATGGTATTACTGTGCTCAATTGGCCTGCCAACCCTCCTGACCTGAACCCCATAGAGAATCTGTGGGATATTGTGAAGAGAAAGTTGAGAGACGCAAGACCCAACACTCTGGATGAGCTTAAGGCCGCTATCGAAGCATCCTGGGCCTCCATAACACCTCAGCAGTGCCACAGGCTGATTGCCTCCATGCCACGCCGCATTGAAGCAGTCATTTCTGCAAAAGGATTCCCGACCAAGTATTGAGTGCATAACTGAACATAATTATTTGAAGGTTGACTTTTTTTGTATTAAAAACACTTTTCTTTTATTGGTCGGATGAAATATGCTAATTTTTTGAGATAGGAATTTTGGGTTTTCATGAGCTGTATGCCAAAATCATCAATATTAAAACAATAAAAGGCTTGAACTACTTCAGTTGTGTGTAATGAATCTAAAATATATGAAAGTCTAATGTTTATCAGTACATTACAGAAAATAATGAACTTTATCACAATATGCTAATTTTTTGGACCTGTAGATGTGCACCTTGAATGCAATAAAAGTCACTTTGAATTAAAGCATCCACCAAATGCATCTCCACTTCCTAAGTGTCAAAATTAAAAAGTAATAATTGTGTTTTATGATCCTGCAGGCGTGAGTCCGGTTCTCCTGTCGTCTGAGTCCTCGAGCTGGAGAATCTCAATGAGGTAAAGCCCTCTCAGTTTTTAACAGCCTCACCTTCACCCAACAGAACCGCCGTGAGCGTCACAATGAGCCATTCACTGCGTTTTATCTCCACCTCGCAGCTTTTACTGCCTCTGACTCTACAATGCTCACAACCAAGAGGCATTTGCTTAGCAACTCCAGCTATAGCGATCATATTAAACAAACCTGTGTGATAATAAATGCAGAGATATTCTGAGTCCCACTGCTCTGTATCTCACGGGACGCGTTTGTGTTGTGCTTCGTTGCGTAGAAACTAAATTGATTAAGTTCTGCTCTGTGTTATTAGATATCAGTAATGCTGTAGGTGATATGTAGTTGATTTAAAGGTTTAAAAGTGATCAGGATGAATTGTTTAACATGCATCAGCATCACAAAAAACATGTCTTGCAGTTTTATCCAGTGACATGCAAAAGACACATTAATTGAATGGATGAAAGTTGACTTTTTATATATTATTTTATTAAAATCCTATTTCCAGTAAGTTGTTGCACTCTGAAACAGTGCAATGTGAGCATCTGAAGAGGAAATGAGGAGAGGAGAGAGGTCGTGTTACATATGCATGTTTAATGAACGCAGATAAATGAAAGACGCATCTTGAAAATTAGAAACCACTCGCAGTATGTTAAGTGTTTTGTATGTGGTTTCATGTTGATTTTAAGGTCAAATAATTACTTTTTAACCATTTTAGTATTATAAGGCTTATTACAGTAAACTAAAACTAAATACATAAAAACCTATGTCATTTTAAAATTAAATAAAATTAAATTAAATGTAACTACAGTAAACTAAAACTAAATCTATAAAAACCTTTGTCACTTTGAAATGAAAATGAATTTAAAATTAAATTGTATATAAAATAAAATAAACTTTAACTGAAATGAATTAAAATGTTTAAAAAAAACACTTTAAACTGTTTTTATTTCAGCACTTCTAATTTTCAGGTTGATGTACTAAAATAACTAAAACTAAAACTGAAATAATAATTAATAAAAACTATATACACATATTTTTAAAAATGCGCAAAATTACTATAACTTTATCTTTGTTTGTAAAACTACAAACAAATTCAAAATATTAGTAAAAAACTGCATTTTTTTTACATTTAATTTAATTTAATAATAAAAAAGTATATTATATTATATAATTTATTTATATTATATATTAAAATAATAAAATATGGGAAAATCATATAAAAAATTGCATTAATTATATATATATATATATATATATATATATATATATGAATAATTAATTATTTATTTATTAAAATATGAATACGAAAAGTTAATAATAGTTAATGGCAAACTATTTTACATTTATTTTATATTTTTTATGTATAATTATGACTTTAGACATAAAAAATCATAATAATAAAAATATATTAGATTATGAAATATATTAAAATAATAAAAATAAATATGTGTAAATACTAAAATTGATTTAATTATAAGTATATTAAATTATTATTAAATATTATATTAAAATAATAATAAGTTAGTTTACTGTAGTTACATTTAATTTAATTTTTTAGTTTACTTTTAAATTTATTTTATTTTATTTTAAAGTGACAACCGTTTTTATGGATTTAGTTTTAGCTTACTGTAGTTACATTTTTTTATATTTAATTAATTTAATTAAATTTAATTTTAAATTCATTTTATTTTAAAGTGACAGGTTTTTTAATTTAGTTGTAGTTTAGTGTAGTTACATTTAATTTAATTTTTTATTTAATTTAATTTAATTTTACATTTATTTTACTTTCCTTTATAACTATATTATTATAGGTAATATATTATAGTTTTTGTTAATAGTTTAAATTAGTTCATGTTTTTATACATTCCATTTTCATTTTCATTTTAGTTAAAGCTTTAGTAATTTTGTTCTGTGTTTGATTGTTTTAATGTCAATATAATTTGTATTCATGTTTTTAATAATTTTGGTACACACTTTTGTAATTTTATTATTTTTTTACATTTCTAAATAATTTTAATGTATTTTTATTTCAGTTTTAGTTTTCACTTTATAATTTTATTACCTTAACCTGTTAAACTTCTATTTCTGAATTACTTATTTCTAAATTTCCATTTAGTTTGTCTGTATTTAATATTCAAGGTTATTTTTTTTTCAGCTTAATTTCAATTGATACATTTTTAATAACAGCACTGATATTCATAATGAAACCTGGAAAATCTGAATGCTGAAAAACACGATATGCTGTCATGCATTTTACAGTTTTGTTGACAGTCCATGACTTTACGGTGGTGAGCAGAGGAGGAGGACTGGCGTCATTCACGCTGTTGCCAGGGCACAAGATGAAACGGAAACCGCCGAGCAATAAATGTCCAATTAAAAGACCCTGTTTGTCTCTACAAAACACGGCACTGACGTTCCTAACGACGCGTGTTTGTGCGAGAGATGCCAGCCAGACCTATCTGAGACTGTTCTGAGAACAGTGTGAACGTGTGATTGCTCTCAGTAGCGCTGTAATGTTTATAGAGGAGCTGCGAGTCGAACCCGACCCCGAGGGACACCATTAGTTCACGTTTAGCACATATTTGTGAGCGCTCGCCATTGAGGAGTAAACCACACGGGAAGTGCTTTAAACGTTATTTAAAACCAGCTTTTCCACAGTTTAACTATCAATTGAAGGCTTTATTGAATCGGCGGTGTGCGGTTGTACAGAAACCAGCTGTCTTTAAGCGTTTTTCAGACTTCAGCACGAGAAGGAAAAGTAGGTCAATGCAGTGAAAAAAAAGTTTGTGGGCATTTTCCACTGGAAATTGTGGAAGGTTGAGACGTATGGAAAGTTTTTTCTTTATCCTAAATCTTATTAGAGGAGATTGAAATGGGAGGATGATTTTGATGAAGGGCCTGAACGACCTTGTCTGGCATCCAAATGAAGTTCTATGAACATGTTGCTCTTGAGCGCCTCCTCATGGAAATGTTTTGCAATATGAAGTTGCTATTATGCTTAATCAAAGGCCCTATTTAATTATACAGCTCACAGGAGCTCTTTCAAGGGATCTGTTTGCATTATACATAGATCTATCTTAGATCATTTTATTAGAAAGTTAGCCCTTGAAGTATTTTTCTTTGATCATGACAGTCATTTTCTACAATACTATGAAACCTTGCGAGTTTGAGGCCACATATGAGGCCATCTTAATATAAAAAATATATATATTTTTTTATTTTAAAATAAATATTTTATATTATTATATTATTTATATCATTTATATTATTATTTTATGTTATATAATTTTTAATTAATATTTTGAATTCGTTTTTATTTTTATACTTTCCATTTTCATTTAAATTTTAGTGAAAGTTTTAGTAATTTTGTTGATGTTTTTGTAATTTTTTATTAATTTTTTAATATGTCTATATAATTTTTATTAATTTTTATTTTAGTTTTAGTTTTATTTTAACATGTAAAATTGAACTAAATGAAAATGAGGAATGTTTTCTTGGCAACTAGTTGAAATAAAAGTACATTTCAACATTTTAAGTAACATTTAACATTTCATCTTTATGATGAAATAATAATTAGCAATATATATATATATATATATATATATATATATATATATTACAAAAAACACTTAAATTAATAGAAACAACAAAAACACAGCAAAATTACTAAAAATGTATCCAAAATTAACTGTAAAAATAAAAACAAATTCAAAATATTAATGAAAAATATCTCAATAATATTAAAATAACACTGAGTATTATTATTAGATATTATTATAAATATTATTATATTTTTTATATATTTACTGTTTTTGTTCTGTTTTTGTATTTTTGTTTGATCATAACAAGAAAAATAATTTTCTAAAATGTAAAACCTTAAGATTGAGACCTTGAACATGTAAGACACATTTTATTTTTTTAATTAAATTAAATGTAATTTATTTTACTTTACTTAATTATAGGTAATATATATTATAATTAGTTTCTGTTTTTATACATTTCATTTTAATTTTATTTCAAGTAACATTTTTCTTCATGATTTTAGTTTTAATTATCTATAATAACCCTGCTTTCTATGTCATAACGTTTAAAATTTTAATAATACTATTAATTTAATATGAATGATTATTATTGATAATACTAATAATGTAATATTAATATTTAAAGACAAAACAGTTTGTTTACTTTTTAATATAAAATGAAAATTATTAATAATATAAAATAAAATAAAATACAATAAGAATAATAATCATAGACATCATCATAATAATAATTTTAGTTTAGTTTTTTTTTTTTTTTTACTTTTTTTTTCTTACAGGTTTGGAATAACTGAAGGGTGGTTAAATGATGACAGAAATTATTTTTTAAAGTGAACTGTGCCTTTAAGATGTTAAATCACCTTGACATATTTGACTTGCCTTAAAAACATATATATCTTTGTCTGTTATAGTGATGGCGGGCTGGAAGAAGAAGAAAGCAGCGTTATTCCGAAGAGACGTTCAGCTTCCTGTCCGAACCCGGATGTTTTGCGTCTGGCTGTGTTCAATGCGTCTCCCGCTCACTCCTCCAGCTCCAGCTCAGCTCCTCTGCCCAGCATCACCAATGACCAGCAGCGAGAGATTCGCAGCGCTTCAGTCCCAACAACACTGATGAAGACAACAACAACAACAACAACAGAGAAGCAGGAGGAGGAGAAAGAGGAAGAGTTGCATCTTTATGCTGTTTCTCCATCATCACGAATATACCTTCACCTACAGAGCTCCTGGAGCAGCTACATTATAGTAAGTGTTTGTGGAGTCACTTTCCGCTTGCTTTGTGTTTAACAGTCAATGTTAATTTTGTATTTGACCATTTTACACAGAAAGTAAATGCATTTGTTGCATATTGTAAGTTACAGACTTAACGTATAACACTTGACTTTTTTGCAAGGCATTGCAGTGGTATAAAGGTTAAAACTGTTGTTTTTTTGTAGCGATCAACTTTGATGCTGGACCCAGTGTACAGAAAGAGATGTGGCATGTCCTCCTCTTCTCCTCAGAAACAGAAATATCACAAAACCAGGTACTGTGACTTTCTGCCTAAACATCTTGCATGTATCTGTGTGGACTGTGTTAAATGCACAGGCTTTGAAACTGTCTGCTAATGTGTTTCCAGCTGGGAACGGACGTGTCACTTGTTCAGCCAGTTGAGCGGAGAGCTGCTGCTGGAGAACATCGGTCTGGAGAGTCTGTATTTACTCCTGCAGGAGCTGCACACGGCCACGTACCGCAACCCCACCATCAAAAAACTCTTCTGGAGGGTAAGATACAGCTGTGCTTATTCAAATGCATGCACTCTTCATCCAAAAATGAAAATTCCCTCATGAAATCTTTCTTTTTTGCTCTTCAGTCACCAGACCTTTACCCTTTTTTGGTGAAAACGCTGGCTGAAAGCTCTCAGGGCGGCCAAGAAGGAGTTTACACAGCTGACAGACTTCTGTAAGCCTTGAAATAAGAAAATTAGACATGCAAATCATGCACATTTCATTTATGCATGAGATACCTAGCTGACAGGAAACAGTCTAACAACTTTCACTAAATAAAAAAAATTTAAGTTACAAAAAGTTCTTAAAGTAATATTTATGGAATGTTCTTATGACTTTAACGTTGAGAGAAAACATTCTGAGATCAACATTTTTGGAACGTTCCATGAAACTGGATATTTGAATGTTCGTAGAATGTTAACTGTAAACGTTTTACTACATTTTAAACAAAATAAAACATTATTTGAAGGTTTAAGAAATGTTTTAGTCACCTTTAAATAAAGATCTAATCACTGACATTTTAATGTTCTTATAACTATATATTATAACTATATTTTGGGTTTATATTTAATATTTAAACTTTATGTCTTGATATAATCACAAAAAGAAAACAGGAGATTTTATTGTTCTTAGAATATTACAAATAAGCATTACAATAGCTTTATATACTGAGTAAATAAAATGTACTTTTAATATTCTAATAACTTTAACATCTCCGGTTTTCTTGTCATGATTTAGAATGTTATAAATGTTAAATGTTACAAAAATATTTGAATAAACATTCCAAAAATTTCAAAAATGTTGATCTCAGAATGTTTTCTAACATTCTTAGAATATATTAAAAAAATTAAAAAAAAAAGTTCAAATAAGAACATTGTAAGAAATGTTTTTGGAACCTTTTATTACAAAAAGAAAACTGGACATTCTAATGTTCTTAGAATATTACAAATAAACTACAATTTTTGTAGAACCAAAATATAACACTATTTGAACATTTAAAAAAATGTTTTTGTCACAATTTAAATAACGATCCAATCACAATGATAACTGGACTTTTTAATGCTCTTAGAATATTACAAACAAACGTTCAAGTTGCATTATATTTTGGGTAAATAAAATTTAGTAGATCGAATAAGAATTTGGGTAAAAATAAAGTTAGTAGAATGTTGTAAGACACTTTTTGTAACCTTTAAATAATGTTTTAACCCCAACAAGAAAACTAGACATTTAACATTCTTAGAATATTAAAAAATAAACATTCAAATAACGTTATTTTTGGGTAAAAATAAAAATTTGTAGAACGGTTAAGAAATGTTTTAGTCACATAATGTTTTAATCACAAGAAGAATCACACTGGACGTTCTTAGAATATTAAAAATAAACAAAACGTTCAGATAATGTTATATTTTGAAAATGAAGTAAGTAGAATGTTGTAAGAAACGTTTTTGTAACCTTTAAATAATGTTATAGTTGGTATAATTATGACAAGAAAATCACGAAATGTTATAATCATGACCCGATAAACAGACATTTTAGTCTCATAACAAACTAAACTGTCCAAGTTCTACAACTTTGTAAGAGTATACTGAGTACATTTTCATGATCATTGCTGTAGGTTTTCTGTCTGAGGACATTCAGAAAACTGTCTCTCTGTCCTGCAGGCTTTGCACTCTGGTGGTTCAGATATTAAGCCTGATGTTCAGGGAAACAGAGATCGAACCGGCGAGGCTCGGCATGCTGACGGCCAAACAGTGAGTGATTCTACCTCTGCAATGATACTAGTGCATTCATTACACCTTATTTCAATGAGAAATGCTTGCTGTTTGACGCAGGGGAGCACTTACGGAGAACATGCTGCTGGCTTTAGTGTGTGATCCAGATCTTCAGCTGTCAGACGCTACCAACGGCTCCAAATCTACAGTTAATAAGGTATAAAAGATAGTCCATAATGGAAAAATAAAATAAAATCACTTCCTAGGTGTAAGGAAAAGATCAAATAAGGTCTTTTTTCTTTTATTTTTCTCCATTCATGTCTTGTTTGTGATCAATTACTTTATGAAAATTAAGTTTAATTTATGATAATGAAGTGTTTTTGTGTGTCACAGCTGCAGCGTCTGCAGGCGGACTATTTGGATGCGGCATCGGCATTGCTCTTTGAGGTGGTTGTGCTCTGTCAGGAAGTGAGTAACATTATCTCTATAGATATGTGTGTGTGTGTGTGTGTGTGTGTGTGTGTGTGACTCTGGACCACAAAACCAGTCTTAAGTAGCACGACTATATTTGTAGCAATACCCAACAATACATTGTCTGGGTCCAAATTATACATTTTTTTTTATGCCTAAAAACATTAGGATATTAAGTCAAGATATTTTGTAAACTTCCTTCTGTAAATATATCAAAACATATTATTTAATTAGTAATATGCATGGCTAAGAACTTAATTTGGTCAACTTTAAAGGCAATTTTCTCAATATTTTGTTTTTTATTGCACCCAGATTTTCAAATAGTTGTATCTCAGTCAAATATTGTCCTATCCTAACAAACCATCCTAAACCAACCATCAATAGAAAGCTTATTTATTTAGCTTTCAAACGATGTATAAATCTTAATTATGGCTGGTTTTGTGGGCCAGGGTCACATCTATACACATACACTACCAGTCAAAAGTTTTTAAACAGTAGGATTTTTAAAAAAGTCTCTTCTGCTCTCCAAGCCTGCATTTATCAACTCCAAAGCACAACAAAAACAGTAAAATGTTTAAATATTTTTACTATTTAAAATAACTGCTTTTTATTTGAATATATTTTAAAATGTAATTTATTTCTGTGATTTCAAAGCTACATTTTCAGCATCATTACTCCAGTCTTCAGGGTCACATGATCCCTCAGAAATCATTCCAATATGCTGATTTGCTGTTCAAGAAACAGTTGAGTACATTTTTTCTGGATTCTTTGATGAATAGAAAGATCCAAAGATCAGCATTTATCTGAAATAAAAAGATTTTGTAACATTATACACTATGCAATTCAAAAGCTTAATATAATATAATATACATTTATTTATCAAGGGTGCTTGAAATTGATCAAAAGTGATAATAAAGACATTTATAATGTTACAAAAGATTTCTATTCACCACAAAAAAACTGACAAAAATACAGTTTTTGAGCAGCAAATCAGAATATTAGAATGATAGAATGATGCGACTGGAGTAATGATGCTAAAAATTGAAGTTGAAATCAAAGGAATAAATTACATTTTAAAATATAAAAATATTTAAAAAACAGTTATTTTAAGTAGTAAAAATATTTTACTGTTTTGCTGTATTTCGGATGAAATAAATGCAGGCTTGGTGAGATTAAAACAGTAAAATCTTCCTGTTCAAAAACTTTTGACTGGTAATGTATATACAATAGCACTGATCAGCTTTACCCGTCTAATTTGTGGTTCAAAGGCTAGTCGCACACCTACTCTGGGACATTTCCTCACCATCAGCTGGGTGTTTCGCTTACTTAAACCACATCCATTCTTAGTAAGTATATTCATTTCGTTTTCATGCATATGTGCATGAACCCACATGATTGGCTTTCATATCAGACTGAATCTGTTTTCTCTTTCCTAGCTCCCGTTTGTCGGATATCAGGCCCAGCAGGTGGTTCTGGTTCTCTCAGGTCTTCAGTATCCGCTCAGCCCGTCTCAGGCGGTTCTCCTGTACCAGCGGTGTTGTGTTTTGGTAGCCTGTCTGCAGCACAGCGCATATTTGAGCAAGTACCTTAGGACAGGATTCAAGGAGGAGTTCAGGTACTTCATTAGCTACTGAGATATTTTCATATCAGCTGTCATATGTTTTATTATAATATCCTCGGTTTTATAGGTACTATGTGAAGATGTCTGGGCTGGAGGACAAACTGCCTCATCACTACCCCATTAGTCAACCTGCCCAGCGCCTTCTTTCCCAGCTCCTCAGTCTCGTTCTGCAGAAACCCTGAGCCCTTGGTCTTTTTCTTTCTGTTTCTCTGGGATTGAGTTTCTTATTCCTGCAGACAAACATGGAAATATGCCTTTGAATGAACATACTGCACTTTAAGATTGAATTCTTATCTGAAGTCTTGTATTGTGTCTTACTGTGTGTTAAACAGTTTACTCTGTTTAGCATACCGCCTTTGTCTACACTCAGGATTATCATCACTGTAATGTGTAAAATATTAATATAATTTGATGAAAGGTCAATGCAGAGCACACGAACATCACAGAATATTTAATATATGATGCTGTTTATAAAATAATGAACATAATATGCACTTTTCAATGAACAAATTCAGGTTTGGCAGGTCCCTCCGTGATATAAAACTGATTACAGTATTATGACATGACTATGTTCTTCTTATTTATTACATTCACTGTAACTTAAGGCACTGATACAGATGCACTTGTTTATTTTGGTTGGTTTTTGTTTGGATGCACTTATTCTCTATAAGACTGTACTGATTTTCAGGAACTCTATGTGTACCTCAAAGCCTCAAATTAAAATACAAATATTTTAAATAAACATTTGTGTCTTTTTGTGTGTCATTTTTATAAACCTAATTGTTGAATGGGTGTTTTTGTATATACAATAAATAAACTGTAAGTGTTGATAAATGCAGCATTTGCAGTGCACATATAAAAAGCATTTTGTGAATAATAAATATATTTTGTTTTGCATAAATTGACACAATTACAAAAAATGTTAAGTTACATTTATATCTGTTTCTATGTATTTATATAAGTTTTTTGTGTCACGGTGAGTTTTCTTCTCATGCAAAAGCCATTAAGGTTATGAAAAATAAAAAATGCAATAACACCTAATAATAGGCAAATATGATTTACAAAGAAAACCCAAGACCTTTAATTTAATTAATTGATTTTGTACATTTATTTTATACATCTGTTCCTGCTCTCATAATGCAAAGAGTTATTGTGTGTGTGTGTGTGTGTGTGTGTGTGTGTGTGTGTGTGTGTGTGTGTGTGTGTGTGTGTGTGTGTGTGTGTGTGTGTGTGTGTGTGTGTGTGTGTGTGTGTGTTTTAAACAATACATTTAGTGGTTTGTCTTTATCTCCCTCTTTGTGTAGGTCCGAATTTCACATATTTATTAAATAATATTTTTATTATGGATTTTTAAATGTTTTTTTTTTTATTGAAAATCTGGGTCTGGGGCACTAAAATCGCTATTGTATGAATATGATAGGAGTTATTCCAAAGTCCAATCCAACAAACAATAAGTTGGTTATTATATAAATTATTATTAACACAATGCATTTAGCGGTTTGTCTTTATTTCCCCCTTTGTTTAGATCCGAATTTTAAATATGTATTAATTCATATTTTTATTATGCATTTTCCAAAAAATTTTATTGAAAATCTGGGTCTGGGGCAATAAAATCGCTATTTTCTGAATATGATAAGAGTACAGAAAGAATATGATGAGAAAATACCACATTCACAGCACGACGTAAAATGTAACTGTAATTATAATAATCATTTAATGTTTATTTATTTATTTAATTTTTTTTTTTTTTTTTTACTGTATTCCCCCACATGTTATTGTTCTTTTCATATTGTTAATTTAAAAAAAAGATTTGAATCCTAACAAAAAAGCGGGAACGGAAGTTTGGTCGTTTTTGTTGCTACTGGGGGCTTTTTCCAAGCGTACCGGAAACAGCGTGGGGTTATTGAGCATCAAGATCTTCTGAACTTGTAAGTCGAAGTTTATATTTGCATTTGTCTTTCAAATAAACTGTCATAAATAAAACAGATTATAAATCGTCGGTATAAAGCGCACAGTCACTATTACATGTGTCTTCTAAACGTGACTAGTTGATGTAACGTTAAGTGAATGGCGGGAGATTAACATGTGTCCCATCACTGGATTTGCTGTAAATAGATACAGAACAAATCTTAAATAATTAGTTTAAAATATGACACTTGAATGAACACTAAATAGCTATACATGAACGTGAGATAATAACATTGCATCATCTATTGAAAAAAGTTCATTTTGAGATGTTAACATGTTTTTACCTTAAACTACATCACGGCATTCCGGTCTTTATAGTTGATTATTAACTTATTCATTTTATATTGTACCGATATTTCTCTGATAAGGCAATTTCCCTCTCGTTTAGTGAATGACCTGACAGCAGACATCTTAGCATCATCCACAGAAGTAGAGAGGATGTTGAGAAATGCTTCCGCACAGGTAACAAAACAACATGCATTAGTGTTCATGTTTGCTCATTACAATAATTAAAGGCTGACTGTGTTTATTCTGTCCTGACAGATTCTGAAACAGTTCGTCCGACACAGGGCTACAGATACAAGTCTGATCTTGGAGAGATGTGAGTATCTGTCACTTACTATATACACTGCTTTTTTGTTGTTATTAAAAAATGTAATTTATCATTGCTTTGTCTCTTGACAGCTATTAATAAGGTGCAGCTTCTTGGTCGAGTGGGCCAGGACCCTGTCATGAGACAGGTAGAGGGCAGAAACCCTGTCACCATCTTCTCAATGGCAACAAATGAGATGTGGCGGTCAGCGGAGGGAGAACCAACAAGTACAGGTGAGAGGTTACATATCAGTCAGTGTACTACTCCGGTCCAGTCATATTTTTGTAATGGAGAAGCTCACCTGTTGTATTGGATTATATATATTAGTGCTGTTATATAATATATGTGTGTGTGTACTGTGTATTTATTATGTGTATATATAAAGACACACACATACAGTATATATTTTGAAAATATTTAGATGTATTTACATGTATATATTTATATAATGTATATGATATAATTATATTTAATATATAAACATAACATTTTTCTTAAATATATCAATGCATGTGAGTGTATTTATATATATATATATATATATATATATATATATATATATATATATATATATATATATATATATTAGTGGTGGGCATAGATTAATTTTTTAATCTAGATTAATCTAGATTAAATCTTGAAATTAATCTAGATTAATCTAGATTAAAATGGCTAATTTGAATTCTTCTGAAGGCATTCAGAATATGTGTGCTACCCAAATAATGACTAAAAGTAAGTCTTTGAGAACGGGTTTCTCAGGCCAGGTGGCGCATTAGACCAGGCGCTCATCTCCTGTTTCCAAAATGCATTACAAACTGCTTGACAATTGCATTTACAACACAATTAACTATACAAACTTGTGTAACCAAGTACTTCTGCGCAAAAGGCTGTACGACGTGCGCGTTCCCGTAAAATACACAGGCGCGCGGGTATGGATAGCCTATCTGCGTGCATCTTCCAATAAACTGCGTTGCTTTTAGAAGCGTCAATTCAGTTGTTGCATATAGTTTAATGTCTTTATTTCGGGATTATCAAAGTAAATTATAACTCAAACTTGAGATTTTACTGGGGCACAGCAGATTTTCACTGGGGCACGTGCCCCAGTAAAAAGGGTCTAGCAACGCACCTGCCCTGAAGCGGCTTCATAACTGCATCCATGTCTGCGCGTCTCATTTGATGTGGTAATTTCACAGAAGTTGAAGACTCGTTCTCGCCCCCTACAGTGCAATTCAACTAGATATACGTCATCCGCGCTAAACTATCAAGGTGAAGGTCATCACAGCTTAGGTAGTTTAGACCCAGCTCCCAACCCAACTTTGAGAATAGATTAACGGCGATATTTTTTTTATCGCGCGATATGAGTCTCACGTTAACGCAGCACGTTAACGCCGATAACGGCCCACCACTAATATATATATACTTATTATTAGTACTACTAATAATATGGATTTTTCATATATTTTTACTTTTTTATGTTTTATTAGAGTATTATTAATATTTTCCATATACAAATTTTTTATTTAGATTTATCCTTGAAAAGGGTGTAAAAAATAGATGTTTTAACTGTCTAAATATTGTTATATAATTAATAATGTTATTTTTGTGGTTACTTTTTTATTGTATTTTCCTATGTTTCTTTCCTGGATAAATAAAAAATAATAATAATAAAATCATATCTGTGTACTCTCTGAAAATATGATACATTATTTTTTTTCATTAAACAAAGAGATATAGTTAAAATATGTGGTGGACAAATGAATTATTTCCAGGTTTTCAGATATGCTTTTGCAGAAATTATTTATTTTATTTATTTATTTATTTTATTTTTACAAAAAATTGTCTTCATGTTGCAGATATGTTGTCAACATTTTTTTTTTTTCTTATTCAGTGATGTTTCTAAACTATAAATGTGTTTTATTTATTTATTTTGCAGGAGATGTCAGCCAGAAAACAACGTGGCACAGAATTTCAGTATTCAAACCCGGCCTCAGAGATGTGGCGTATCAGTATGTAAAGAAGGGGTGTGTTCAATATTTGTTTCTGGAGCCTACTTATAGATATCAAAATAAAGCATACTGTTGTTAACCCAGAATTAACCTTATTTTCAGATCTCGGATTCTTGTTGAAGGCAAGCTTGACTATGGCGAGTACACGGATAAAAACAACGTCAGGCGACAGGCAACAACCATTATCGCAGGTCAGACTTTGATGCTTCTTCACTTATAATAACATAAGTTAAATGTTTTGCTTTTGCATTAATAATAAAGTTTACCAAAAATCATCTGTCTTTATCTCTCCACAGATAATATTGTGTTTTTAAGTGAAAATCTGCGAGACCAGTAATGAAGACGCCTTCTTGGACTTTAGGAACCAAAAGAAGCTGTTTTATATAGTGTTACTCTACTCACTGACATTAAACTCTGAATATCATTTGTGTACATGGACATAAGAAATCATGTTTGTTTGATTGTGTCATGCTGTCTTATTTCCGACAGAGGGCGCTGAAAGAAAGCACTTTGACATTGAAACAAACTTTCATTAGCCACCCACTGGATTGGACTCTCTTTGTATGAAAAGAAATGCTAAATTTCATTTTTTGAACCTTAAAACTTCATATTTGAAGTTATGTCTAACCTAATCACTTCCAGTTTGTTGTAATGCCATACCAATGGTTATAAATAAACATAGTAGTTTGTCAGTACTTGTTGCGAACTTAAAATATACAAGACTTGTAAAACACCTGGTTTCAGAAACTTTCCAAGAGTTAGATTTTGAAACTGAGAGAAGGGTAGTTTCATTTCTTCCTTTTGTTTTTCAGTCGCGTCCATCTCCATCTGTTTATACTAAGAATATACTAAAACTGTCTTAAATGCATTTATAAATTAAAGTGTGTTCACATTTTCATGGTGTTTAACCAGAGTAAAAATCTACTGGGGCGGTGCACAGTTTGGTATTCTTGGCTTTACACGGTTTGTTAAAAGATTATGCGGAGTCACGTTTAATTGGAGTAGCTTCACGTCAATCATTCAATAGCGGCTTCCTATTGGTCAGACGGGTTGTCCGTCTTCCATAATTTTGTGAGCTTTAAACGTAACAGCTATTCTGATTGGTCGAAGCGAGGAATTCAAGGGCGGGGCGTTAGATGGAAAAGTTAAGCGTTTTAAAGCAAATTAAAGCCTTGTTTACAAACAGAGTAACAAAATATAAACTCCTTTAAACGCGAATGTACTAATATTTGTTTGGGAACATCTGAAACATTTCCTGAAACGTTAAAAGTCCACCAGCAGTGCTTTGTAAACAAATTTTGCAACTCCCATCATTTCCCCGCCCCGAATTCCTGCTCGCCTGCGGAGGGGCGACATTTCTCAAGGAAGCTGAGAGGAAAGTTCCGACAACACAGGCGACAGACGCTCAACTTATGCCTAACTTTGCACTGACAGCTCAAAATTCACTCCGAATCGAGATCTAAGGGGTAATTTGAAGGATAAACTGACCATCAGTCGTTTGTGGAGTCGTTGAAGCGACGCCTTGCGTGACGATTTAACGTTACTACAGACGCAGATCGAGGCATGGAAATAATGGATAGCGGGGAAACGTTTTTACAATGGGACAAAAATCTCAGCGAATTGTCCGAACCCGGTGAAAACGACATTTTATACAGCACTGTAAGTAGGAATCTTCTTAAAATAATGTCGTGGCACCATTGCCATCTTTGTTTTGATATGTTGCAACTAGTGTCAAATCATCCCGAATGCATTTAAATGCCTCGAGATCTAATCATTTGCTAGATTTAGTCATATAAAAGCTTTTATTTGACTTGATCGTTCACAGAGATTCATTCGCTGTCAGATTACTCTATATGAGTCTGCCATGGGGTTCCACTTGGCTCCAAGGGATAAAGTTCAGATGGTGCAGTCATCCTCATGCATGCAGATAAGTTTAGCCCATATGGATAAAGTCAGAATATAGTGCTCAAAGACTTGAGTGGCAGCAGGTTATGTAATAATAGGTTTGTGTTCCAACTTCTGCTCAAAGGGGCCTCTTGCTGACTAATTAGGGGGTTCACAGTTGGGTAGTTGCTGGATTAAAATATCCATGTACTTTTTTAAAAATGTACATATAAATGCTTCAGGGAAAGTGTAATTTTGCTCACATCACTTTTTTTTTACATTACAAAGGCAGCACTTCTGAAGTGGCATGCATGCATTTATACCAATACAAGAACACATTTGTATGCTTTCATGTTGACTGCTCAAATTTATGATCCTCATGCACATCGAAAGTTAATTCCAGATGTGTGCCGACATCCCAATTAGAAGACCAGACACAGCACGTAACGACTTTCCAGACAGCATCAAAGCTGGTGCAGCAGTTGAGTGTGTCTGGGATTCATAACCCGGGCGGTAACGTACACTTCCAGGAGAACTATATGTGCTTTGTGAAGGTTGTGAACGGTTCATATTCTCCTTCACCTTTAGAACAGAACGGGGTCTTTGTTTAAGGGCCCCCTCCAAACGCATACACGCTCCCCCACCTCATGGGTCTGTATGTGCCGGTTCTCCTCACTTTTACTTTCACTCCCCAGGGTCTGTTGACATGGAATTCCACACAACAATGCAAACTGTTCTCAGCCTGGGAGAATATAGCTTGGTTCAGGCTGTTGCATACGTCTGTTATCGTTTTGCACGTTGCATCTGAGCTGCTTCCTTCTGCATTATGATTCAGCTGCGTTGTCACTGCGTGCCGGTTGACTTTCAAAATTGAGTTTAAGTTCGAAATTTAAAGCATTCCTGGTGAATAAGGGTATATTTGATTTGATTTGACCAATATATATATCTTTATTTTTGCTATTTAATTGATTGCATTAAGAAATGCAACATTTTTTTGGTATTGCATTATTGCAAATGAGGCATAATCTAATTAAATATGCAGCTGAAGTGAAGATTTCTGGTTTGTAATTGAAATCTACTAATGCAAATAGATCAGTTGCATCAAATTAAAGTGTATTTTAAATGTTTTATTAACTTGTTTTCTTTCAGTTAGCACACAAACTGTATTTCCTCCTTCTCGAATTGATTGATTTTAAGCCTCATTGAGTTTGTATATCTCAACATTGGCAAAATTATTTACAAATAATGCATTTTCACTAAAAATATCAAATGTAAAAAAGTAACTAAAACTGAATCAAAAATTAAAAGCATAATTTTTTTAAGTTTTGTTACTAAAAAATAAATTAAATTAAACTGAAATAAAATATAAAAAACTCCTTTCATAACTTAAAATGGAGATTCAATAATTAAATAAAATTCTATATTTTACACACATTTTCTGTATTATATAGATAGATAAATTGCATCAAAATAAAGTATATTTTAAATGTTTTATGTCCACTATTCTGAATCAACATATTATGAAAAGCCAAACTGTGCAAAATATCAGTGAAAAACTGTTTTTGCTGGTAGTACATCTGGAAAGCCAAATCTTATTTGTTTGAGGAATGCAAACATGCCCTTTTATGATTTAATAGGCCTAGCAATTGTCTTCCGTAACTGATAGTTGCGATTATGTCGTTCATTGTTAACTTTCTATTGGGAAGAACTTGTATAGAGGGTGTGTATATGTTCGTACCTTCCTGTATAACAGGCTTTTTGCCACATACTCTTTGCCCTAAAGTCATATTTCAGGTGATTTAAAATGGTAAAAATAACCCAAGACTCGTTCCTCACATCAGAAGGGGGGGTTAAGGGGATGCTTAGGGGAGCATGGTCAGCATTTCTTAGTGCTGATAATCACAGCGGCACGATTAGTCTGGAAAGCACATTATCTCTTGCAGACCGGGGCCTTGTGGCGACCAGATGTACTTTGCCGGCTCATTGCAGAAACCCAAGCAAATATGAGGAAAGGCATGCGTTTGTGCACTAACCTGTTTGTACTTCAGTCGTAAGCCTTCAGCTGTAGTAGTGCATTGGTTATTTGCATATCTTCTTTATCAGATGGTCTCTTTTGTCTCAGCTGATGGTTTGATGATCAGCCGATAACGCATTCGGGTCAATGACAGGATCGTTGTTTAGGGAAGTACGGTTGCACAGGAAGAACATTCATAGAAATGAATCAGCTGGGTCTATTGCTGCTACACTGGTTATTATTATTTTTTCTAGCTTTTATAATGAGTTCGGGTCATTTTGACCCAGAGATGACTTTCTTTTTCCTGAAAATGCTAGTTAATGTTATCACATTGGACTAAAGCTTACTGATTCTGCTCACACTTGGTGTAACAACTTCTCAAAAATGGACGGTTTTTGCACTTTTTTGGGATTTTTGAAAATAAATGTCTAATTGTATTATTAAATATCTTCGATATCTTTCTTATCAAGTTGTTTTCTTTCAGTTTGCCTACAAATTTTATTTCTTTTTTTTCTTGAATTGATTGATTTTAAGCCTCATTGAGTTTATGCACCTCTGTTTTTCACAGAACATTGCCAAAATTATCTACAAACAATACATTTTTGACAAATAAATATTAATTATAAAAATAAAAATAAAATATCAAATATATATCAAATATATAAATATAAAAAGTATAGTTAACTAAAACTAAAATAAAAAAGCCTGAGAAATATATATTTTTAAGTTTTGTTACTAAAAATAAATTAAATAAAACTGAAATAAAATAAATAAATAAACTGAAATAAAATTTCAAAACTTAAAATTGAGATTAAATAAATATTCTATATTTTACACACACATAGGCTCTCTCTCTCTTTCTCTCTCTCTCTCTCTCTCTCTCTCTCTCTCTCTCTATATATATATATATATGTGTGTGTGTGTATATATGTGTGTGTGTGTATATATATATATATATATATATATATATATATATATATATATATATATATATAAATATATATAAATAGTATAAAAATCATTATACAAATTATAAAAATATTTTTACATTTCTACATTTAAAGCCAATAGTTTTTAAACAGGCTTAATATAGCAATCGATAATTGAAACTAAAATGAAAAGCATAAAAATTATTTTTGTTGCTTCAAATAAAATATCCGAAATAAAAGCATAAAAATAATACTTAAAATAAATGTTAACTGAAATAAAATATAAAACCTTTTATTTCATAACTTATAATAACAAATAATAAATTGTATAAAAAAATATTTATAAATTATAAATCCGAAATAAAAGTTAATCTAAAAATTTGTGCTGTCAAATAGATTAAATGTGATTAATCACGATTAACGCATTCAAAATAAAAGTTTGTATTTACATAATATGTGTATGTACTGTGTATATATTTTTTAATGTATATATAAATACACACACATACATGTATATATTTCAGAATTATTTGTGATATATATTTATATGCATATATATAATACAAATCATATATATGAATGAAAATGAATTTATTTATACATGTAAATATTTCTTAAATATATACATATAAATATACACAGTACACACACGTATTATCTAAAAAACAACCAAACTTTTACTTTTGGATGCGATTAATCGTGATTAATTGATTTGACAGCATTACTAAAAATATAAAAAACTTCATTTCAGCTACATTTTAATTAAGTTTGACTTGTATATGGAAAAAAGAGAGAAAAATTACAACGAAGACAATTAAAGAACTAAAACTTACTAGAATTAAACCGAAAATGGAAAATATAAAATAAAAACTGTTTCAAAATAGCACTAAAATTATACTAAAATAACTGTTTAAATTATAATATAAATTATCAAAATAATTTTTTATTTTATTTTTATTTAATTTCAAGTTTTTATAAAAATGCTGTCTTTTTTTAATTACCATTGCATGCACTAAAGCAAGATGGTTTAAATCTAAACAGTGTTTTTCCAGTTAACTAGGGTTGGGTAATATGTCAGTTTATATTTTGCTACGCTTGAAATATTTCAACTGTTAGACAGATTGTTTTACCGGTTGCACTGCAGAACATCTTTATATTATTTACACATGACAGCAACAGAGAAACACAGATTCATGTGAGAATACAGAGTGGGATGTGTCCTAAACAAGTCAAAACATAAAGGTTAGTTACTAAGTGCTTGTTATTAAGGGGTGTAACACGAAGCACAGCTTAGTTGTTTATTGTAATGGCAAATTTGCTGCATTAATATAGAAGTTACGTGTGTTGACAGGTTCAAATGTAACTCATCAATCATCCATTTTAGACATTCTTGCTTGTCTTAGTGTTTTTGCATTTATGCCAGACTTACCTTTGTTTTGTTATGTGTTAAAATGACATACAAGTATTTCAATGAATATTTAACCAGTTTTTCGTTGAATTGCTCTCATGAATGACATCATAAAATGATAAGATATAAAATGACTCATACTCTGACTCATATATAGGTCTGTGTTCCCTCATTGTGGTCACACTCAATCAGTGATGTTAAACACTGGACTGACGAGGATATCTTAAGAAAATAAGTCATATGTCTTGATCGTGAAGGCCGTCTGTGACTGTAAACACAGTGCAGGAGTCTGGCCTCACATTTGTGCTTTTTTTAACTTTGTACTTTGTATTTTTAAGGTCTTATGAGACTGGAACAGTCTGAAAGGCTTTGGTGGTCAAATTTGCATACTGCTTTTACATTTTTTTTAGGATGTATAATGTGTGTGTGTGTGTGTGTGTGTGTGTGTGTGTGTGTGTGTGTGTGTGTGTGTGTGTGTGTGTGTGTCTATATGTATTTATTTTTTTAACTTAAAATATAAAAAACCTTTTTTCATAACTTAAAAATGTTTAATTTAATAAAAATTATATTTTTTATGGACACGCACATATTATTATATAATAATAAATTGTATACAAATTTAAAAAATTATACAAATATTTATAAATGTATAAATTATATGATCAGTAGTTTTTAAACAGGGTTAGTATAGTTATCTAAAACTAAAATAAAAATAAAAGAATAAAAATAATTTTACTTAAAATGAATGTTAACTGACATAAAATATTTAAAAAAAATAATTCTTAACTTAAAATTGAAATGCAATAATTCTATATTTTATACACACACACACACACACACACACACACACACACACACACACACACATAAGAAATTGTATAAAAATGATAAAAAAAAATTATAAATTATAAAATTAATAGTTTTTAAACAGGGTAAGTATAGTTATCTAAAACTAAATGTAAAAATAAAAGCATAAAAAAGTTTTTATTACTAAAAGTTAATGTTAACTGAAATAAAATAAAATCTAAAAACTTTTATTTCATACCTTAAAATTAAATAAAAATTTAACACACACACACACACACACACACACATACACATATAGGAAGTTCTATAGAAATAATTATATTTTTTTTTTATAAATTATAAAACCCAATAGTTTTTAAACAGGGTTAGTATAGTTATCTAAAAGTAAAAATAAAAGCATAAAAAACAATTTCTGTTACTTAAAATAAAATAAAAATGAACCAAAATAAAATATAAAAACTTTTATTTCATAACTAAAAAAATTAAATTAAATAAAAATTCTATATTTTACATACACAGACACATATAATAAATTATAATAATTATAAAAAATTATAAACCAATAGTTTTTAAACAGGGTTATCTAAAACTAAAAGTAAAAATAAAGCAGAAAAATAATTTCTGTTACTTAAAATAAAATAAATGTTAACTGAACTATAAATCTAAAAATATAAAAATCTTTATTTCAGCCACATTTTTCATTTTAAGTTTGACTTGTAAATAGAAAAAAACTTAACTGAACTAAAAAACAACAACACCAGAATTACTAAAACTTACTAGAAATAAAATGAAAATGTAAAATCTTCAAAATGGCAATAAAAATAATACTAAAATATTTAATTTCTATCATAAACATTTAATTATGATAGAAATTACAAGAATAAATTATTCTAAGTTATTATTTAAAATGCGGCAAACAAGAAACCCAGCAAAAATATAGAAAACCGTATAGCAGTGCTAACCGTACTAAAACAGCAAATCAATCAATCTTATACATATAAAAATAGACATGTGATGATTCAGATCAGGTCAGTTTATCAATAGCATCCTGTTTGAAAAGTGTGGTCAGTGCATTGCATATCAGGACAGCCTGATCCTTTGAGCTCTCTGACATTTGGATAACATTTGTCACTTATGGATCACGTGATATTCTGATGACTCGAGCTTTAGCGGATCGCTCTCTTACGGGACGGGAGGAGGCGAGTCTGTTGGCCGGCGGTCTGTAGTGAGAAACCCTCTGTGCTCAGTGTGTTCTCCATGAGCGGCCCGTCTTCTCAGCTCTCTGTGGGACGGGTGGACACAGACTCGGCCTGTTCTCAGAGAGGGCAGGGTTTTCGCCCGTCGCTCTTGCAGGCTGCATCATTCTGCGACACACATTCTTGCTCTTTGGCTCTGAATGGATGGTTTGTATGAGCTGCAACTCGAGCCTGAACCTTCGCTGAGCACACATGCATTCATTACCACGTCTCATTTTCCTCATTGCGATCTTGTGGTTTCTCTCGGTCTTATCTGGCCAGTCGTTCTAAGTGCCCCTTGGAGGCTGATCTTTGAGGCAAAGAATGTATTTTTGGCGTTGTTTGAAGTTGTAATGGAGGTGCTAAGCCACTAATTTTGTTAGTCAGCTGCGAGTTTGGCGTTATAAGCAATGTATTTTAATCTCAAATTATTTATTTTTATATATATATACATACATATGTTTTTTTTTTTTTTATAGAAGAACGTAGTTCTTCATTGTTTAAATTTTATATTATTATATTATGTTATATTATATTATGTAAAAAAAATAGATATATTTTTAAGTAAATTTTAATAAAATAAAGTAAACCCTGCAATTATATATTTATATTTTATGTAATTTATTCACTTATTTTATTTTGTATATTTACATATTTACATATACATTTATATATTATATTATATTAATATTATAATATTATATTATATTATATTATTTCCAAAAAAAATCTAATATATATATATATATTTTTTTTTTTAAGTAAATATTTATTTTTATTTGCCACATTGTTATTTAAACAATTTTTTAATATAATTTTAAAGAATTTTTTCAGATCCAGAGACTTCAAGTTCTTGTCTGTTTAGATTTTGTATTATTATATAATATTATATTATATTATATTATATGTTATATTATATTCATTATAAAATATATATTTTTTCAAAGTAAATATGAATTAATTAAAATATTTAATAAAAATAGTTTGTTTGTTTTTTTTGCCACATTATTTAATACAATTTAATACATGTAATTTATTTTAATTAAAAAAAACGTAGGTGTAAAGTCTGTTTTGGAAAATACAGTAAATTAAATAATTTTTTTTCTTTTATTATTTTTAATTTGATTTAAAAAACAAAAACAAATTATCAGATATTTAAATAAATAATTCTGACGTATGCATAAAAACCACTGCACAATTGATTTAAAAGCAAAGACTTGGACCGGTACGACTAATAGTATAAAACAAATGTTTCCATTTGGGACACATTTTGCTCTCTATCCTCAATTAGATCCAAGTAATTAACTATAATCAAATGTTTTTGCACATTCATTACTGTGCAGATAGATATGCACAGAATAGCATGGAAGTATACATCGCCAATTTACACCATTGCTACTTGTGTATTGGATATGTAGGGTGTCTTTCACTCCATTCAGTCAGACTTTTCCTGTTCCTCCCCTAAAAGAGCAAACAGATCGGTGATCAGCTGTTTCCAATCAATCCAGATTTGATTTATTTGTTATCCGCCGTCACTGTTTACATTCAGTGCCCTTTAAGGTCACTATTGGCCAGATGTTGATTACAGTGGAGCCGTTTCCTGGACCCCTGGAGCTCCAGAATCGCTGCAGTTTCAGCACATCACCGTCCGCAGGGGGAAGGGCTGATGGGACGGCCCCGAATATGCGGGATGTGTTCGGTCATGTTGTGAATTAGCAGCACAGTCACTACTAAAGGGATAGTTCACCTAAAAAGTAAGATTTGCTGTTAATTTACTCACCCTCAGGCCATCCAAAATAATTTTTTCTTCTTCAGTGGAACAGAAAGATTTTAGCTGGAATCGTGCTTATTGGTGATTTATAAAATGCAAGTCAATGGCTATTGTCACCTTGAGCAAATACAGGCAACACAAAATTAATACTTGTGGCTCCTGATGATATATTGAGGTCTTATGAAATGAAACGATCAATCTGTGCATGAAAACTCACTTTTGGACTCTTGACAAAACTGGTGTATATGATTCTATGATGCCAGTTTTGTCGAATCATTTGGCACTTCAGTTATTCTACTAGTTGCTGAACTGAGAAAAAAGTTCAACTCAAAGAACTAAATAAAGCATTTTGCATCGTTCTTGTGTGATTTAATAATACAATTGCAAATACAATGTCATTGCTTGACTATGTCAATGAACTGGTGAATCGTTATTTGAACCAATTCATTGAATCAAACTATCTGAATAAACCAGTTCACAGAAAAGAATCAGATTTTGTTTGCCTGGGGTTTCTTGCACAAACTGATTGTTTCACTTCATAAGACTTTAATAAATCATCAGGAGCCATTTGTAGGTACAGACATCCATTGTGTGTGTCCTCTGCAGTTTTTTCCTGAGGCTTTTTAATATTGTCCATATCGATATCGGAATTATATCGTATCGACCGTAATTAAGAAATATATTTTTATATTTTGTAAAAATCTTCTTTAATGTTCTACTAAAACAGAATAAAGCCTCTTCCTCTGAGTTAATCTGCTGTTTTAATAATATAATAGTGTATACACAACATCATTGTGTGAATCGGTTATTTGAACCAGTTCATTGAATCGAAGTCCATTGCCAGTTCATTGAATTGGAGTCTGAATGAACCAGTTTGCGGAAAAGAATCATATTGAGGCTCTGGATTGCAAGTAATAATAATATTGCAAACAATGTTTAGTTTCTTGCACAAACTGATCATTTTATGAATCACCGGACCATGGTTTTAGCTAAAAATCTTCTTTACTGTTCTGAAACAGAATGTCCCGAGGGTGAGTAAATGAACGACAAATGTTCATTTTGGAGTGAACGATTGCTCTTCTAGGCCTTTCCTACTGAATTAATCTGAAGATGACACACATTTCATGCTCAACAGTCATGCACAAGCAGCTTGCGCAAGAACCAGGCCAATTCGATGCACTTGGAAAGTGACTCATGGAAAAAGTGAAGGACTTGTGGTGGGATTTGTGTTGGCACAAATAAGATTTGCAAAGTGAACTTTAGGACTGATACACAACATTTCTCAGACCGCTTTTGTCCCTTGTTCTCCTTCCAGATTGTCCACTTGACCATTTAGATTAGTGTCCACAAGCTCTTTGCTTTTTCCCCAAATCTGAAGCGTCTCTAAACAATTCAGAGAATTTCACTCTAGGTTCTTGATTATTTATGACCGTTTGATTTATACTTTAGCCTGTGTAGTGACAGTTCCTGGAATTTGAGTGGTTGTGATTCACAACAGCAGTCCAGGCACTCATTAAACTCTAAACAAACGTCCTGTAGGGCAGGTTAACTCTGTATTTGGGTCAAAGAGACCCTTGTAATCCATGCAAACCGCTTAATGTCACTCGGCTTTGGCTCCTGTCCTGGAATACCACTACTTAATAATGAGGCATTTCTTGTACAACAACGTTAGAAGAGATCTGAGTGTTTTTGAGGACAAACATTCTGGCTTTCCTTAGTTCTCCAATGCTCCAGTTAAAAATAAATTGATTTCTAGTGGCAAATATCAGTGAATCATAAAGGACGAGGTCCAGCCTCCCCAGCGGTGATCTTTGTCTCCTGCGGGGTTCGTCTTTCCTCACATCTGTTTTGCTGTTTAAAGGGTTGCGAGATCTGCGTCCACTTTTGGCTCATAAACTTCCTCTTCCTGCACACACATTCACTCACGGCCCCCTTGAGAGGCTAAAAAATTACAGGCCACTGTCTGAATCTGCCAACGCCACTCCCAGGGTCTCTGTCATCACAGCTTTCTGAGCCTCCGCGGCACCAGCAACTTTTGGGATTCTCCAGCTGGGCAAAAACTCAGAGTCAAATTGCAGTACCCTGCCCCCATTAAAACCACATGTACTATACACCCATCCAAACTACGGACAAAGAAGCCTTCACTCTCAAAATCCACCCAGCTGGATGCAGGCATTTGTATTGATGAAATAGAGAGCGTCTTAATTAATCAGCATACTACCATACTACTCATACTACTACAGTAGTTTGCACTTTGAGTATCGTGTAAAAGAATTTGGAATTTTTATCAAATATTAAGCAGAATTTTTTTTGAAAGCATTTTTCAAGCATGGAATAAAGAGCGTCTTTTTTAATCAGCATACTACCATACAACACATACCACTTCATTAGTCTACTTCATTAGTAATGTGTGTAGTGCACAAAATTATCGAATTTGGAATATGGACTTTTTTATGTAGTGATAATTTTGTTGCATTTTGTGCACTTTTTTATAATATAAATATTATTTATAATTTTTGTATTACTTACATATTATATACAATATTACTATTACCTGCTTATTACATATGCACTTTATTTTTCTATATTATTTGAACTAATTTATTTTTAATTAATTTATATATTTAAAAAATTTCAAGTAATATATAAAAGAAACGTTTAAATATTGAAATGCATTTTTAAATATTTATGCACATATTTAAAAATAACAAAATAAATTATTTAAGAATTGTGTGTGTGTGTGTGTGTGTGTGTGTGTGTGTATGTGTGTATATATATATATATATACACACACATATTTGCCATGCAATACTTAAATACCCTGAATATATTTCTATGTTATCTGAACAATTTTTTTTATTTATATGTATTTTTTGAAATGCATTTTTACATATTTATGTATATATTTAAAAATAACTAAATATATTTTTATTTTAGAATTGTGTGTATATGTATATATATGTGTGTGTGTGTGTGTGTGTGTGTACATGTATATGTATTGCCTTTTATTAATAAAACACATTTTTAAAATAATATAAAATATTTGCCAAGAATAACTGTATTATTTATACATGTGTATTTTATTTTTTTACATTTTTAAAATATTATTTTGATTTTGAAAATGAAATTAATGCTGATATGGTGTTGTTATGGTGGGTTATTAAGGCATAAGTGTGCCAGCATCCATATTTCCCATCATTTCGTTTAGATTTACTTTATTTTTTATTTTTCCTTTGCTCTAAATCAGAATAAAAATTTAAGAGAATTATATTTAAGAGAAGTACAGACTGCAGTATGCAGTCCATTGCAGTAGGAACTGTTCCCAGACCAGGCACTTAAAAGTGATTATTTCTATCCTCGAGCCATAGGAAACCTCACTTCTGTCCTCCTCGGAGTAAACGCTCTCTTCTATTCCTCTCAGAGAGAGCAGTTGACACCCAGCAATTTCCAGCAATCATCATAATCATCTCGTCACACACTCAAGAGTGTCAGCTGTAATTGCATATCAGCCGCGACTGATGCCGAAACGACATAATAATACGGTGACTTTGTACAACCAGAACCGTCTGTGAATTCATACAGAAATGAATGGTGCGAATGCATCCAGAAGACGACAACTATGACATAATATGTCACACACAACTTGAGGGCTTCACCCTCATTCCTGATCTGATTTAAACGGCTGCGAATTTCTTCACGCTACATGAAGCGTTCACCTTAAGTGGCCTCGAAAACGCTTGCCATTTTCACGCTATGGTTTTGGTCCGAAGAAGACATTCCAGAAATCACTTTGTTTGCCAAATCCGAAGTTCAAACGAGTTCAGAAGAGAACTGTTTATGCGAACACGCTTAACGTGTTTTTGGTGGACGGCAGGCTCTGGAGGAACATCTGCGACCTGCGTGCATTTCTCTCTCCAGACGTTTTCTCACCACGGTGGGCGCAGACAGAGCTGCTGTTGAGTAACAAAAGTGGAAAATGTAGGGCAAGGCATTCCAGAACGACTTTGTCACTTGCATTCGCAAATGGCTTCTCTCTCTTTGTTGCCTTATGTGTTCGCTTAACTGTTTTCTTGTCTTTTCCTCTCTGTTTTTTTGACTTGGTTAACCTCTGAGTCAGTCTGTAATTGATCCCATACGCTGGCTTCTCTCCATTTTCAGCCCAGACTCCACCTCTTTTCTTCCTGGCTTGCTCAGTTTGCCCTTGTTTAACTTTTTTTCTGACATCTTTGCTGGCGGCTCTTTTCCAAAACTCTGAGATGGCTCTAGATGGCATCCGTAGGCAGCTTACAGTAAATGTGACTTTATCTTGAGGGAGCTTTGTGTATTTTGTGGAGAAGGCAGTCTCAGATAACATTGAAAAAGTAGGTCTTAAAAGGTCTTAAATTATTGCCCTTCTACAAATTAAGGCCTTAAAAGTAGTGGCGTTAAATAGTGCATGCACTGTGAAGAATAAACATCATCTTTTTCCTGTTTAAACATCCTTAATTCAAGGTAAATTTACTTGAGACGCAAAATTAAGATAGCATAAGTCTTGTTTTTTGAGAAATTGAACAAAATGAAGTGAGTTTATGCTTAAAACAAGAACAGACATCTATCAGTAGTGGATGAAAAGTTTCACTTTTAATTATTTATTTATTTATTTATTTATTTTTAACCAGATGTCAGATATTTGTTCTTGCTTTTATGCATAAACTCAGCATTTAAATCAGTTTTCACAAAAAAAGACTTATCATGTTATAAGTGGATTTTGATTTAGGGAGCTTTGAAGTATTACTTAAAATTATTTAATTGGTCTTAAAACATCTTACATTGGCTCTCATTAAACCTGCTGAAACTTTGGAGGTAAATGTTGATTTTAAGTATTTTTATATTTTAGGAATTGCTAAAAATAATTACACTACCAGTCAAAAGTATTTGAACAGTAAGATTTGTAATGTGTGTGTTTTTTTTTTTTTTTTTAAAGAAGTCTCTTCCGCTCACCAAGCCTGCATTTATTTGATCCAAAGTACAGCAAAAACAGTAAAATATTTTTACTATTTAAAATAACTGATTTCTATTTGAATAAATTTTAAGATGTAATTTATTCCTGTGATTTTAAAGCTAAATTTTTAGTATCATTACTCCAGTCACATGATCCTTTAGAAATCATTCTAATATTCTGATTTGCTGTTAAAAACATTTATTATTATTATTATAGTAAATGAAAACGGTTGAGTAGAATTTTGTCAGGTTTCTTTGCTGAATATAAGTTCATAAGAACAGCATTTATCTGAAATAGAAATCTTTCGTAACATTATAAATGTCTTTATCTTCACTTTTGATCAATTCTTGCTAAATAAAAGTATTAATTTCTATCATTTCTCTCCCAAAAAACAAAAACTTGAATGGTATAGTGTATAAAGTTACAAATGATTTTATATTTAAGATAAATGCTGATCTAAATCCTGAAAAAGCTTTTAAATATTGATAATAATAATAATAATAATGCTTTTTGAGCTGCAAATCAGCATATTAGAATGATTTCCGAAGCATCATGTGAAGACTGGAGTAATGATGATTAAAATTCAGTTTTGATCACAGGAAAAAAATACATTTTAAAATATATTCAAATAGAAAGCAGTTATTTTAAATGGTAAAAATATTTCACAATATTACTGCTATTGCTGTACTATGGATTAAATAAATGCAGGTTTGGTGAGCAGAAGAGGCTTATTTAAAAAAAAATATTAAAAATCTTGCTATTCAAAAAGTTTTGACTGGTAGTGTATATCTTACTAAAATCTAATATTTATGTGTAAAACACCCAATATTTCGATTTCTATGCTTAGTAAAGTCACTTTTTGTGTAAATTACTATGAAGATCGTTCCAAATCATCACTAATGACCTTCCCTTTCACTTTAGAAGGAAGATATGCATACTAGGTTTTGCAAAGCAGTCTTGTTTTCTCCTACTATGAACACGAGTTCTCAATGGCATAATGTTGACAGGCCGTTCTGTTTATATTTAGTGTGAGCCAAGCTGATCTGCTAAGTGGCCTTGAACTTTAACATGTAAGCATTTCAGTTACTGATAAATACTGCCAGAAACTCATCATTTAGGCAGTAAATTGAACTAAACAGTGACAAAATGTATATTTTTCTGAGTCTTGGTTTGTTGCTCGTCATATTACTGTCAGTCAGCAGCACTGAGTATCAGGTCCTGTCAGGTTGTGCTAGTCAAAGCAGCATTGTTTGATCTTGTAATCTGTCTTTGTTGGCTGAACCCAAAGACCTGCGTATCGCGCTATGCGTGATTGTACCCTGCTGGCTGTGCTGATGAACAAATGCACACACAGGAGATGGCAGTTGTTTGAATGTCTGCAATGCACTGACTGTCTTTCTGTGGATGAGCCGTCTGGACTCTGACTCATCTGTGCAGATGGAGACAAGTCTGTTGCGATAGAGCGGTTTTTATATTCGTAAATGATATTTTTAATCGTGAAAGTATGGTTTAAAAGTTTGGGATGTTTTATTTTTTATTTTTAATGAATTGCTTACCAAGGCTGCATTTATATGATGAAAAATACAGTAAAAATCTAAATATTTTGAAATGTTATTATTTAAATGATTATATTAAATTAAATGAACTGTTTTCTATTTGAATATATTTTAAAAATGTATTTTATTCCTGTAATGCAGTGATGAATTTTTAGCACTGTTACGCCAGTCTTCAGTGTCATATGAATTGGTATAATTGCAAATTATTTACATAGATTTTAATTTTATAAAATTTTCTTAAATAACAAAAAATAAATTCCTTACATTATTAAATTAAATTAAATTAAATTATTAAATTGTTTAAAACATTTAACATTTTATTATTTTAAATATTTTTTTATATTGTGTGTATATATGTTTAAATATTTATTTATTTAATATTTATATATTTTATATTTAACTGTTTAAAACTAAAATCAATAATTTATTTACATTTCTTTATGTTTTGGGCAAGTATACGTGTAATAAGTGTGCACTTTAAATTCAATTTAAATAATTTAAATTTGGTAATAATTAATTAAATAATATCTAATTCAATAATAATGTAATTATAATTCAATAATTAATTTAAATTAAAAAAATAAATTCAACTATAATTCAATAAGTGATTTAAATAATTTAAATACCAGTATTAATTAATTTAATAATAATTTAATTATAGTTCAATAATTTATTTAAATAATTTAATACCAGTAATAATTAATTCAATAATATATAATTCAATTATAATTTACATTATTTCTTTTAGCTATTTGAACAAAGAAAATACTTACTAAATGTGTACTTACTTGAAAAATAAAAAAGTAAATAATAATAAAAAAATAATTAAAATAAAATAAAATTTAATTTAATTTAAACAAAAAATAAACAACAATTTAGTTAACTTTTAATTTATTTAAATATTTTTTTTATTTAAGAAGAAAAATGTACAGTCACCTAGTCATTATTTAAAAATAACAACTCTTCAGGATGATTCGAGCGTCAAAAAGTGCTAATAAATTCATTATTATTAAATATGAAATATTTATTATTATTATTTATTAAAATAAATTAAATTATTGTTTAAAATAAGTACATTTCATTTTATTAATTTAAATATTTTTTTTATATTTATACATATTTTTTAATGTATGTTTTTATGTTATATTTAAGTAACTCAAATAAATAATTTATTTAAATTTCTTTATGTTCTGGGCAAGTATACATGCAATAAGTGTCATGCACAGTCTACTAGCCATTATTAAAAAAAAAACCTTTTCAGGATGATTTAAGTGTCCTTGTTTATGAGAACATGTCAAAAATGCTGTAGATTGAGCTTAACATGTTAAATTCAGAACATTCCTCTAAACACCACCTGAGGAGAAAAGCTGTGGAAACCTGATGACCTGAGTTAGCACAAGTGCTGCGTTCAGTCTTGAAGTGATGAAATAAATGTCTGGAAGCGTCTCAGCTTGTCCAAACCTGTTTTGAGGAGCAGGAGACCTTCTTAAGATGGGCTGGGGGGCTGGAACACACCCATAGGAATGCCAAGGAGAGAGGAGGAGGCCGTCTGATGGGTTTGGCCTGGAATCAGACCTCCTCAGTGGGATTGTAACGAGCCGTCTGATTGGACGTGAGAGAGCCTGATGCGCTCTGATTGGTGGAGAGGGGTAGCCTTTGGGCACTTGCTATTGTGTTTAGTCTGCTCCTCAGGCTATGAGATCTGATCTTCAAAGAATTGTGCTGATGTTTTACGGTCTGCAATTAAGGACTGTTTAACAAGCTGTGGTTTAATGAGCGTTCATTTTAGCTTTACAGTCGCAGCCTGATCTTAGATGTTAAACCTCGCAGCCAAAGGCAAAACAGGGTTTCAGACATTTGTGTTATTGCACTTAAAGTAAAGCGTATGATTAATATATTGGAGTGCTTTATAGAGTGCAGTAAATTACATACAGTCTCCTTATCATTCTCAGAAACAGCTCTTGAATCATCAGGATTGGGTTTAGTTTTCAATAATGAGCTGACCATGCATTATCACATTTATTACACGTATGCTTACCCTAAAAAATAACATGGACGTGAAATATTGATCTTATACTATTTTATTTCATGTATTAATTGAAATCACTTATTTGTATTTATTCGAAAAGAGAATTATTACACGTGTTTACCCATAAATAAATGGTCAAATATTGATTTTAGTTTGAATTGTTGAAATAAAAATATTAAATGTCATTTAGTCAGTAGTTAATATAACTTAACACTGGTAAGTAAATAATTAATTAAATAATATATAATTCAATAATTAATTTAAATCATTTAATAGCAGTAATAATTAATTAAATAATAAATAAATTAATTTAATAATTAATTTAAACTAATTGAACTAATTCAATTGTAATTTAATAATTACTGTAAATAAATGAATACCAGTAATAATTAATTTAATAATATATAATTCAATACTAATTCAATTATAATTACTGCTAATAATTAATTCAATAATATATAATTCAGTTATTAATTGAAATAATTTAATACTGTAATTCAATTCAATAATAATTCAATCATTATTTAATAATTCAATAATTTCAGACCGGTAATTAATTCAATAATACATAATTAAATAAATAATTAAATACCAGCAATAATTAATTCAACAATATATAATTCAATAATAATTCATTTATAATTTAATAGCTATTTCAAATAAATTATTACTGTTAATAATGAATTCAATAATATATCATTCAAAAATGTATTTAAATAATTTAATACTGGCAATAAATCAGTAATATGTATATGTTTTAATAATAATTAATTGTAATAATTTAATATTGGTATTAATTCAGTAATATAATTATAATTAATTTTAATAGTTTAATACTGAAATTAATTCAGTGCAATAATAATTCAATTATAATTTAATAATTAATTTATATAATTTATTACCGGTATTTAATTTAATAATATACAATTCAATAAATAATTTAAATATTTTGATCCTGATAATAATTAATTCAATAATGCATAATTCAATTTTAATTCAATAATTAATTTTAATCATTTAATTTTGGTAATAATTAATTAATTTAATAATAATTACATTTAAAATTCAGTAATTGATTTCAATAATTTGCCTTTAGCTATTTGAGAACGTAAAATACTTATTAGATGTGTACCCAAAAAAAATAATGGTTTTAGTTGTAAATATTTACAATAATAAATAAATATTTAAAATAAATTTTTAATGTAATTTAATCAATAGTTTAAATAACTTAAGACTGGTAATTAATTGATTAAAAAATATGTAATTCAACAATAATACAATAATTAATTTAAATAATTTAATAGCGGTAATAATTAATTCAATAATGTGTAATTCAATACTAATCAAATTCTAATTTATTAATTAATTTAAATTAATACCGGTAATAATCAAATTTAATAATACATAATTCAATTGTGTATAATTTAATAATAATTACATTGAAAAATCAGTAATTGATTTAAATAATTTGCTTTAGCTATTTGAGAAAATAAAATACGTATAGCATGTGTATCTAAAAAAATAAAAAATAAAAATAAATAAATAAATACAAAATTTAATTTAATTTAAACTAGTATATAATTATTTTAATTATTAATTATTAATTTAAAGATTTTTTATTTATTTGAGAAGAAAAAAAATATTGTACACTAAATTTACATTTTCAATTATTTAATTGTAATAGTTTAGACTTGATGTTTTATGATCCGCAGTTAAGGTCTCTTTAACTAGCTGTGGTTTAATAAACACTTAATTTGAGCTCTGAAGTCACCTTTTTCTTAATCCTAACCTTCAAATTTCTTTTCTTCCTGTGCAGCACTTCACCGAGCTGCTGGATGATCTGTCCCAAGAGGCTTTGCTGGGTCAGCTGTTAAGCGACCCGTTCCTGTCCGGTCGTGGAGATGCTATGGACACGGAGGAAGACCTGACCCCCGCGTCTCCAGTGCCGCCACACATTCAAGCCGAACACAGTTACTCTCTGTGCGGAGACTCTCGCCCACAGTCGCCCCTCTCCCATCTGCCCGGAGAGCCCGGCAGCGACGCCGGTGAGACTCAGCCAAAATCTGCTTCCAATTTGATAATAGAGGTCAAAATAAAACTCTAAATGAAATGCAATTTGATGTGTATTTTCAGGTGATTCGGACAATGACGAGTGGCCCATGGAGCAGGAAGATAAAGGGCTGAAGATGGAGCCGCTGCTGTGTGACCCGTCGCCTGTCCTGCTGCCCACCCTGACCCTCACTCTGACCCCCGAGGGTCCCGCTGCTGAGCCTGTGACTGACGCCTCACTGAGCCTCCCTCAGACCGCACAGGTTAGACCGTTCACCGTGAGCATGTGAACACACACACATACAGTCTGTTGGATTTTATTAAAGTGCTGATTTGTGCTCATATTTGCAGGTGAAGGAGGACAGTGAATGTTTCAGTCCTCAGATTAAACTGGAGCCACACGAGGTGGATCAGTTCTTAAACCTCTCACCCAAAGGTAAAACACTTTCTCTGACATTTTTTGGGTTATTGCGCAAAAAATAACATAGTCATCTGGTCATTATCATAAACAGATGATGCTCTTGAATCATCCTGAATAGGTTTATTTTTTAATAATGACCAGCTGACTGTAGGTTACTACACTTACTGCATATGTACTTGCTAAAAAATAAATAAATACGCTTAAATGATAGGTTTAAAAAAAAAAAAAAAAATATATATATATATATATATATATATATATATATATATATATAATATAATATAATATAATATAATATAATAAAAATATATAAAAAACAATTTAATTTAAAAAAAAAAGTAATAATCTAAATATTTTAATTTAAATGTTTTAAATTATTAGAAAACTATTTAATGCATTACTTTTTTATTTTGCTAAATTTAATGCTGTACAGTTAATTATTGATTTTAGTTTTTAAAAGTTACATTTTAATAATATAAATATTTTTATTTAAATACTTTAAACAGTTCTTAATCATTTAAATAATTTATTTTTGTTATTTAAGAGGAAAGAGACATTACATTTGGAATTTAAACAATGCCATTTTAGTTTTCAGTCGTTTAATTTTAATGATTTGTTTATTTGTTCAAGCACGTGTTAAGTCTTTTACGTCTCAAAAAACTATTATTTTTAATTTTAATTGTTTATTTTTTTTAAGTGCATGTGTAAAGTCTTCATTTCAAATAACTACAACTTTTATCATTTAAATTACAATATTTCTATTAAAAAGTCATTATTTTAAACTAAAATCTTAATTACATATTTTAATTCAAACCAATTTAAAACAATAATTATTCAATAACATTTATTTGTTTATTTGTGAAGAATTTGTACAATAATAAATGAATATTCATTTTAGTTTTAAATAATTTCTTTTTAATGATTTCTTTTTTCAAGTACACATGTACAATTTTTTTACATCTCAAATAACAAATAAATATTTAAAATTAAAATCATACTGTTAAATAAATTCATTTTAATTTGTATAATTTATTGATTTTTTCAGTTCATGTGTAAAGTCTTTCTCATCTCAAATTACTGAAGCTAATTATTTAAAATAATATTGTACTGTTTAAATTATTTAAGTTAAAATATTTCTACTAAAATTACATTATTAAACTAAATTATTAAAATATTCAACTAAAATCAGTATTTCATGTCTATTTGAGTATTTTAATTTAATCAAACAATTTAATTTGAATATTTTATTTTAGTTATTTGAAAAGAAAAGCACGTATTGCTCACGTACATAGCAGAAATACATAAATGAATAGATATAATTATTGAATTAAATTTTAAATAATTACGTTGTAATAATTAAATCATTGTATTGAATTGCATTTGAATTTATTTGATTATTTGAGCAGAAAAAGGGTATGAAATATTGATTTTACTTTTAAAAAATTACATTTTTAATATTTAAATATTTTAATTGAAGTCATTTGAATAATTAAATCATTTCAGTAATTTAATTAAACAGTTTAATTATTACTTTTATTATATTTTGAGAAGATAAATCATTCAGAGTAATACAAGAGATACAGCTATGTAGAAAATAAATATGCTGCAATTGTTTGGCCACAGATTGCTCAATCTCTAATGTTTTCCGTCAGGTCTGGAGTCTCTGCAGATGCCCCCCACTCCTCCCAGCTCTCACGGCAGCGATTCGGAGGGCAGTCAGAGTCCCGTTCACCCCTGTGCTCCCGCCAGTCCCACACAGAGCCCTGCTGTCCTCAAGGTGGCGCCAAGAGCCCCGTCTTCCCTCTCCAACTCTCCTCTGCTGACGGCACCCCACGTGAGCAAAAAGACTTCTTGTTCATTAACAACACCTGTTGCATTTTATTAAAGAAGCTGGTCAGGTGACCTCCTCTGGTTTTGTGTGACCTGACAGAAACTGCAGGGCTCTGGTCCTCTCCTGCTGACGGAGGAAGAGAAACGCACGCTCATCGCTGAAGGATATCCGGTGCCCACCAAACTGCCCCTGTCCAAAGCTGAGGAGAAAGCACTGAAGAAGATTCGCAGGAAGATCAAGAACAAGGTTGGTATCAGAGTTCAGCCTCGTAAACCGTAAAAAGATGCAGACTTCAAATCTGGTAATCTACTAAATCTACTAAAATGAATGTCAAACACACTCATGATTTTCAGATTTCAGCACAAGAGAGCCGCAGGAAAAAGAAAGAGTACATGGATGCTTTAGAAAAGAAGTAAGTCTGTTTAATATTTATCAGATTTAATTAATATATATATATTAATGTAACATTTATGAAGTACAGATTATTGTTTTCTGATTTCAAGAACTGAATGAATAATTATTTCCAAATTATTTTCCAATTTTCTATATTATATACATATTAAATAGTATGTAATTAGTTAAAATATTAGTAAATAATTTAGTAGTAGTTATTTTAGTATATGTTTTATTACATTTTTAAAAATGATTTTACTTCACAATATTTAAAAGCAGTGTTGACAGTATCTGTGTATCACAATACATTATACATTTATACGTGTGTGTGTGTGTGTGTGTGTGTGTGTGTATGTGTGTGTATATATATATATATATATATATATATATATATATATATATATATCAGATACATATGAATTAATTTATTAATTATTTTGCAAAATAATTTGAGTTTTTTCTCATTAAATATTAATCACATTCAGAAAGTAAAAAGAGTTGTAGTTTACTGATAAATAAATTTACAAGTAAAATATTTTCAGTAGCTGCATTAAAAAAAAGTTAAAATAGCATGTGACATTGTAATTATAATATATACCCAAAATTTACAATATATTATAATTATACATATTTTTATGGATATTTAACATATAAAAATGTAACGTTTTTTAAATATTACATGATAAAGTGCTTAAAAATAAATACATAATCGTGTCGATGCATATAATTTGATTAAAATATATATTTAAAATATATTTAATGTGATTTGTTTTCTCTCATTACATATGAATCTTTTACTAATTAATCAGTTAAATATTTTCAGTGCCTATATGAAACCCTTCATGTGATGATATCTATCAATGTATTTCTATAGCTCTATATTAAAAAATAAAACACATTTTAAAAATACTAAATAGAATATTCAAAATAGTATCTATGTATATGTGTGTGTATGTGTATATAAATATTAGTTATATTTTATTTTATACTTTTTTCCACTTAGAAATAAGTCACATTATTACAATAAAATGGGTTGCAAATTCATGTTTCGTGTTACAGTAATTTAAAAGTAAAATATTTTGCATATAATTTGATTATAATATATATTTAATATATGATTTTTTTCTCTCATTACATATGATTTTTAACTAATAAGTTAAATATTTTCAGTGCCTATATGAAACCCTTAAGATTAAACTATTAAACTATAATTTCTATAGCTCTATATTAAAAAATAAAATACATTTTAAAAATACTAAATAGAATATTCAAAATAGTATCTATGTATATGTGTGTGTGTGTGTGTATGTATGTATATATATATTATATTATATAGATATAAAATCTCAATTATATGTTTATATATATATTTTCTCATTAAATATTAATCACATTTAAAAAAAAAAAGTGTTGTAGTTTACTGATAAATAAATTGTGAAAGTGAAATATTTTCAGTAGCTGCGTTAAAAAAAGGTTAAAATAGCATGTGACATTGTAATTATGATATATACCTAAAATGTACAATATAATTATACATATTTTCATGGATATTTAACATATAAATATATAAAGTTTTTTAAATACTTAAAATACTGCAAAAACATTTGCAGTACCTGCATAAACCCCTCCAGATGAAACATCATGTGACATTGCCTTACCCTGTCCATCCACAGGGTGGAGACATGCTCCAACGAGAACAATGAGTTACGCAGGAAAGTTGAAACACTGGAGTGCACCAACAAGTAAGACCCTCAAACCTTTCCAGGATCACTAAATCATTAGCTCATAGTTTGATCTCTTGAATTTGGGGTCATTAATGATGCATGCTATGCAAACGGCCGTGTATTGATTGTGTAAATGTGTGTGCGTCAGGTCTCTGCTGCAGCAGCTGCACTCGCTGCAGGCGGCGGTGACAGGAAAGGTCCCGCGGTCCTGCCGGGTGACGGGCACCCAGACCTCCACGTGCCTCATGGTGAGAGCTTCCTGCGTCAACGTTCAGCACATCTGCTTGTGTGTGTGTATGAATGAGTGAAAGACGAATGCAAACACTAACACAAGCACTGGTTTTGTTCTGTGCAGGTGGTGGTTCTGTGTTTTTCGGTGTTCTTGGGGAGTTTTTATCAAGGTCTGAGTCCCTGTTCTTCCATCACCAAAACAGACCTGAGCAGAGAGATGTCCATACAGGACTCATACACCACTACAGGTATGCATGCTGGGATAACAGTACCAAAATATACGGAGACACGCAACTTTACTCTATACCACTTCATCATCATTTGTTCATAGCTTTTACACACCAGCAATAAAGTTAGAATAATGTCTCTTTGAAAATATATATAAGATATATATATAAGAAATAATATAATATAATAAATTATTATAACTTAAAATAGACATGATACATATTAGCTATGAAATTATACATGCATTTATATATATAAAAATATATAAATTTTAAAATAAATTCTTAAAAATAAGAAGAAATAAAAAAAATAATATAATTATTATAAATTAAAATAGATATACATATAGACATATATTTGCTATGTAATTACAGTTACATTTATATTTATATATATATATATATATATATATATATATATATACACATTCTAAACTAATATAATAAATTATAAAAAATACATGTTATAGATATTTGCTGTGTAATTATACATGCCTTTATATATATATTTTTTTTATAAATATTAAAAAATAAGAAAATAATATAATAAATTATGAATTAAAATAGATATTATGTAAATTCACTATGTAATTACACATGCATTTATATATAAAAATATTTATTTTAAAATATAATAAATTCTTAAAATATATATATATGATATAGATTCGATATGTAATTATACATGCATTTATATATCTGTATATCTCTCTCTCTCTCTCTCTCTCTCTATATATATATATATATATATATATATATATATATATAAAATAAAGTAAATTATTTAAAAATAAGAAATAAAATAATATAATTATTAATAAAAGAAGATGTGATAGATATTCGCTATGTAATTATACATGCATTTTTATGTATATTTATATATAAATATATATATATTTTTAAATACATTATTAAAAATAAGAAATAATAAATTATTATAAATTAAAATAGATTATGTAATTTATAATATGTAATTACACATGCATATATATATAATTAATTAATCATTATATGTATTATATATTAACATATATTTGTTAACAAAAATAGATACAAAATTTTTTTAAATATTTAATTATCTATTTTAAATGAAATATTTACGCTTTATATAATATACGTATATTTTAATTCAATTATTATTATTCTAAAAAGTAATTATTTATTACTTTTACTTTTTTTTTTTTTTATATACATGTATTATATGAGTTTGCTTCAGTGCACTATATTAAGACGTCATCCGTTATCTGAGGCTGTTTATTTGTTGACTCCAGTATGGATTGAGTATTAATGCAGAGCTACTGGAGCCGCTGTGGTACTGAGCGTTGTCATATCGATCTGACCCTAATACACACAGCGCTTGTGTTTATTGTGGTCCCTCTTGTAATTTGCTCATTATTCTCAGTGTCTTGTTGACTAATGAATGGAGGAATGGCTGGATTTGGATGTATATTAGTGGTGTGAGCCGCTGAGAGTCATTATCAGGGCTGGAGTGGGCCAGTAATTATCATGCCTTTAAAAGCAGAGCGATCGCTTAATCATCTCTGATCTCTGATCTCCCCAAATCACGTTTCTCCCACGCACGTCATTCACTTAATGCACCGCTTTAACAAAACACTACTGTACTAATAAAAGAGCTGCTCTCTTTGGATTTCAGCACTTTACACCTGATATTAATATCCATCTCAGGTGATACAATCACACAAGCTCAGCCGAGACATCTGCTATTAACAGCAATAAAAAAGCCGTCAGTGTGATGTTTGTTCATTTCCAGAATCTGTAGGCCTTTTAGGATATGATTCATAATTAAATTATTAAAAATTATTAAATTATTAAAACTATTTATGAAAACTATTACATTTATTAAAAACTATTTAAAAATAAATAAATAAATATAAAATTTACAAAAATTAAATTAAAAAAAAATTTTTTTTAATGATTTTCTTTTTAGATTTTTAAAACATCAACATAAAAATAAATCACAACAAACAAGGAACGGATACTGTCAGCACTGCTTATAAATATTGCAAGTAAAATATGTATTTTAAATATCTGGGGGAAAAAAGTAAATTTATAGTATAGTAAATTAGTATAACAAATAGTAAATTATATAACAAAAATTAAAATATATTTCAATTAATTTATTAAAATATGCACACAATATTTATTTTTTATAAATATATTAAAAAATAAATTGCATTTTAATTTTATATATATATATATATATATATATATATATATATATATTTTTTTTTTTTTTTTTTTTTTTTTTTAATTTTAGAATAGGTGAATATAGAAATGCAAATAATTATAAGTATGTGTGATATAATATAATGTGTTTGCACAACTAATGTAAACACATTATATTATATCACACATACTTATAATTATAATATATTATAATGTATATTTTTTTTAAATGAAAAATATTTTATGTTACTAAATATTTTTCATTTAAAAAAAATATATACATTATAATATATTAAAAATTAAAAGCATATATGTGACCATGGACCACAAAACCAGTCATAAGGTTAAATTTGAAAAAACTGAGATGTATACATCATATGAAAGCTCAATAAATAAGCTTTCTACTGATGTATGGTTTGTTAGGATAGGACAATATTTGGCCGAGATACATCTATTTGAAAATCTGGAATCTGAGGGTGCAAAAAAATCAAAATACTGAGAAAAACACTTTTAAAGTTGTCCAAATTAGGTTCTTAACAATGCATATTACTAATCAAAACTTACACTTTGATATATTTATAGTAGGAATTTTACAAAAAATCTTCATGGAACATGATCTTTACTTAATTTCCTAATGATTTTTGGCATAAAAGAAAAATCTATAATTTTGACCCATACTATGTATTTTTGGCTATTGCTACAAATATACCCCAGCGACTTAAGACTGGTTTTGTGGTCCAGGGTCACATATATATATTTTAAGTACTTATAAGTAAGCATTTATATTTTAAAATAATTATTGTATTTTAAATAAGTTATATACAGTATATATGATATAAATATGATCGGACACACTTCACCATTTGCATATCATTAAAAAAGACAGTAAAAAAAGCGTCAATATGAACTTTTTTTACATTTACAGTAAAGTCCCGAAACCTGCTGTCCATTTCGGAGCAGGGGGGTCTGGACGAGCCTCATCATCACGTTGGGCTGGGCGGGGAATATCCTGATTGGGACCGTCAGGCCGACGTAATGGCAGCTTGGCGTTCAGAACAGCAGCACAAACAGGAACAGGCGGAGCTACATGAGGCAGAGCCCCGCCCACTCATACTAAACACCAATGAAACACGAGCGCAAAGCGCCATTCTCATAGACCTGCACTCACACAGGTAATGCCCTCCCATCCGCAGCTGCTTTCCATTCAATGCATTACAACACAGATGCTAACACTTTTATTGCTTTTGTTTTTTGGCAGGTCAGAAAAGTGGTCAAACGAGACGGCTAAAGTCATACAGCTGGAGAGGACGGTCAACGAGACATCCTGAGATCTTCTTCTCTTCTTCCTCCTCTCCCCTGCAGCGGCGGGGGCGATAGGCTTCATATTTATAGTTTTACGTAGATGTCCTTTTTTTAAAATAAACACAAAAACTCAAAAATGTATTTTTATTCCATTCCAGCAGTATATCGGATTTTGATACTCATGTACACTATTTCCTTTTTTATATGCTTTTGAATTTTTGTTTTAATATCTTTCTTTTCTTGTTTTTTCGCCTATTTGCCCCGAGCTACTGAGAGTATGTGTAGTAATATATTGAATCTGTTTTCATATTCACATGACGGTGATAAAGTCAGTTCCAAAGATTGATCAAAGTGTATTGCAAGATATCCAAAGCGTTTGTCTGAATATGTAAATATTTGCGGTATCCTCTATTCTATTGTAAGTGTGCTGGGAGAGATATGTGAGTGATATCAATGGAGATGTTTGTCATGGAGGGCAATAAAAGAGGGAAAATATGGACTTGACATGAAAAGGACGGACGCTCTCCTCTATCCCTGACGTTGCCCTCTTTATTAAGGACAGATGGCCCTTTTTGTCCTCATCTGGCCACCATCCAGCCCCCGTCTGCGCTCTTCTGGGAGTAAAAGGCGCTCGCTGACAAGTCTGCCGTTCTCTTGCTCTGATATGAACGGTTGCGACGACCCGAGTCCTGAGCGATCTGCATTCAGGCGTGCTGTGGACTCGCTTGCACTGCGTCCCCGTAGAATTGATCTGTTATTTATTATTTTTAGCATGCCTGCCATCATTTTATCCTGGAAACGAGAGCATTTTGATGGAGATGGTTTTGTCCTGATGCGATGCATTGAGACATTTCTTATGTGTTTGGCATAGCGTCTTAATCGCATCACACTTTCAGCCTCTCAAAATGATCTTCCTGAAATCACTCTGCCTTGTTTATGTTTTTCTTTTGCAAGCAAATCAATATTTTCCTTAGTAAAAGCATTGTAAATCCTGCGTCTGAGTTGTCATTTTCCTGTTTATGCATGGTATCTTTATATTAGCCTGATTTATATTTGTTGTCGTACTGGGATGCCGAGTGATGTTTTTATGGCAACATACGACTGCTCTAGTCGTTTGGCTATTAATTATTTTCATTACGACAGGATCTGCATTATAATTTTCCTGTCTCTCAGGGGTTTTTTGCAAAAGAAAGGTGTTTTTTCCACATCAGAGAGCTCGGATGATGCACTTCATACATTAAATCACATTAGCCAAATTGTGTTAGAAGAAAAATGCATGTCTGTCATGACTTCTTGGGAAAATGACATGTTAACCCTTGCGTAAATGTGCTGTTGTGGACATATGGAGGTGATCCTTCTATTATGGCAATATTTCTAGGGTATTTTTGATAAATGCATTCATTTGATGTGCCGTTTTAATTATTTTAACATGTTAGTATCTGGGAATTTTATTGATTTATTTTTTATTAATTAAAATGCACATTAATTGTGTTTAATTTTGTTTTATAAAACCCAGATGAAAGCTCATGGCAATGGGAAAAAAATAACAGATACATTTTTTTGTGTGCAGAATCAGTTACTAAAAAAAAAAACATATTACTAAAAAATAAAAAACAATCAGTCAATTCAAAATCGATTCAAAACAAATATATAAAATAAAAAAATATATAATATTTTACCTAATATTTTTGGGTGATAGACGTTATATTTTATATATACACATAAAAATAAACCAAAATTTATAAATAAATAAATCTTATTTTATCTTAATATTTTAATTAAATTATTAAAATCATGAAGAAAATCATCAAATTTGGACATACTTGATTTTTTGGTCAAAAAAAAAAGGAAAAAAAACTTACAGAGCACATCCTGGGCTCTGCCGTTATGAAATGTTTGGGGGTGTGGCCAGTATGATAATTTTAATAAATGATTTAATGTAATAATAATATTATAATAATATTAACATAGCTTTTCTGTCAAATCAAATACTGGGGGTGTGGCCACATGATAATAATATACGATTGAATGTGATAATATTATAATAATAGCTTTTTCTGTGTAACAAAAGACAGGGGCGTGGTCAATATGTTAATATTTAATGAACATGCATAGCCTAATTATAATACTGTAGTTTTTAAACTAAAAACTACAAGCACGCCATAAATCTAAACAATCTAGATTTATTATTCAAAAAGTGTTTTATTTGTTTATTTATATTTAGTTATTTCCCCCTGTGTCCCAGGCGGTTCCTGGCCGAACAAAGGGTTTGTAATCACAATCAGGTCCGGTTTAAACGCTCGCGTAAACACGGCGGCTGCTTCTTCTGCGTCGCGTTCGTTTCTCTCACCGGAGACTCTTCCATCACGGTCACGGCGGACACGTCAGAGATCACCACGCATTTACACGCGCGTGTGCGCGAAAGCGTGTCCAGTCGGAGACCCTCTGTCCTACTTTCATTGCCCGATGCTGGAGGATGAGGAGGCAAATCCCAGAATGTCCTCGCGGATGGATGCAGCTGTTGTTGTAGTTCCGCGGACAGTGCGTGCGCGTAGCCGCGTAACCGTGAGTGAATCGTGAATCAATAGATAGATAGATAGATAGATAGATAGATAGATATTACTAATCCCATGAGGGACAACGAAGGACACATTTGGAAGGACTTCTAAGCACCGGAGGAGAGAAGGGGGTCCACTCAGTGCCAACCGGAGCATGATGGACCCCCTGGCCGACATTCGCGCGTCTCACGCGGAGCGCAGCAGCAGAGGAGCCGCCGGTGGAGAATTAGCGGACGACCAGACACGCGGCTGCGGGAGAAACGCGGCGATGGGCGGCAGCGACAGTCTGAGCAGCTTCGCCGACATGGAAGACTCGCTGGAGGACAAACTCAAAGGTCTGGCGTTCAGGAAGCAGATCTCGTACAGGTAAATATGCGCTTTAAGTCAAACCTGCGTGTATTTCTCCACCATATGGAGCGGTGAGACATATCAGATGGTCTGTTTGTGTGCGTTATACTGAACAATGCAAAGCCCATTTGTTGTGTAAATCAACACCCACCCACCTAAATAACAGAAAATAATAACACGCGTCGTGCTAGGATGTCCTGTCAAAGGACATTTCGTTTATTATCATGAGAACAGCAGATGCATGTTGTTAAACTCAATCACAATATGTGAAAATAACATTTCATATCTCTATTGTTGTTTGGCCTGCTATTTGCTAGCAGGATTCAACTGTGCTTTCCTCTTGCACATGAAACCCTTGGGCAATCAGACAGGCACTTGTATTGAATTGTTTAATTGACATTTGACCAATTAATATAACAGGCACAGAGCCGTGCATGACTGTATAATAATGAATAAGACTTCATCTGCCATAGAGAGACCTATCCCCACACGTCAGGGTCATAAACGGTATGCTTTGACATATTAAAGGTCATTCTGACTCTGTGGAATGGTTTTGGTGCATCCATTTAAACTAAAGCTATCCTTTTTGCATTGATAAGTTTGCTTGTCCTAGACCTGTTGAAAACATTTAGATCTTGTTTATTGTATGCATCGATCATGTCAATCTTTTTAGATCAATGTAAAGATTGGGTCTTATCGACAACACTGGTTTTGTGGTGAAACTCTCTTAAAAACGTAAAAACTTGCCTGTTCATCTCTTCTTCAGAAAGCCCTAATTTGACCTCCCCCTCCTCCGTTTTCCACCTGTCTGCGGAGGAGGGTCACTACCACCCTTACTGCTCCGTCAGAGTCTTGAGGTCAATCCTCCTCCGAGATCAATCCTCCGCTCACAATTAAGGCTAGTCTCTGAAGAAAGGATCAAAGGTGTCTTCTCTTTTGTAGGAGCGATCTATGTCCATCTCCAATTCAGATAAGATGCCAAAAAGTCCAATGAAACTCAACCAAACCATCAGTAAAACAAACAAACAAACACAAGCCAGTGTGGCTTAAAATGCGAAGCATCTTAGATAAAAGTTCAGCTTTTTTAAGCAAAGCATCTAAAAATGGAAGCTTTGAAGTTGGCAAAGACGAAAACAGGCACTGGTCCAAAAGCTGGTGAGCTGCCTTGGGGTTTACTTTCTACACAGGCAGCATCCTGACTGGAACGACACCTTATAAGTGATTGATTTATATATATATATATTTCTTATATCATTTTTATAAAATATAATTTTTTATGTGTATTGTGTATATATAATATATACATAAAAATGTGTAGCATCCAAAAATATATATAATACTATGATATATATATAATATTATGATTATTATATTTTTTATTATATAATTTTTGTTTCTCTTTTTTGTAATATGAATTAGAATACAAATGGCATTCCTTATAATAACTCATAATTGATTTCAGTGTGATTTTAGTTTATTTCCATGCTACTGAAATTCACAAAAAAATATGTCACTCTCAAATGCGTGATTAAAATAGTATATATTTTTATTTTATATATTTATTTTGAGTTGAATTTTTGTTTTATGTATACAAATAGCAACAAATATGGTTTACAAATTTTGTTTCTCACGTGAAATGCAAAGGAAACCCAAATCACAGTTGATTTCAATGTTTCAATTTTAATTAATTTCCATGAAAATCAATAAAAAAAAAAATAAAAATAAAAAAAAAAATATATATATATATATATATATATATATATATAGCATCCATAAATGTTGGGTAAAATAGTATATATTTTTATATATATTTATAATTAAGTGATTTTTTAAAATCTATATATAATTATTTTTCAAGCATATTTATCATCATTATTTCTCTCACTTGTCACAAACATATTTCTGTGCCAAAAAAAAAAATGTATAAGGCAGCATAATCAGCATAATAATCATTCTGCTACCTTTTAGAACAGGCTTCTCGTCTGTAACGTATCTGATGTCTTAAAATGCTGCCTAGGTAGGCAGTTCACTAGGTTTTGTAACAGAGCCACAATGTTCTTCTTCATACTCTCCTGAAATATAGCACTTCATATCAGTTTTTTGTTATCTAGTGAATCATGTTGGGCTTATAAAGAGGCTCTTGTGTCCGCTCTCTCCGGGACGCTCTAGGAGTGCGGCAGCAGACAGTGGAACATAAAAAAGAACTCATGCATTTTTAAGTGTCCCGATCACAGCCTCGATTGTAGATTTATACATGCTTGACACATTTTCACTCCGCCAGGCTGCTGAAAAGTTAAACATGCATATTTATCGCGGTCTGCTCAGTTTCAGAGCGTCGGCCTGCAAAAAAACTTGTTGCGGTGTTTGCCGAGCTTCTGTACAGGGTGGACGGTGAGATTTACATCTGAAAAAGTATATTAATTGAGGAAAATAATATGTTTTTGATTGGATTGTGAACAACTGATTTATGCGTATCACTTTGATTTATTATAATTGATTTCAGTGTGATATTAGTTGATTTCCATGCTACTCAAATTCACATAAAAGTATATATCACCCACAAATGTTAGGTAAAATAGTATATATTTTTTATTTTATATATTTATTTATTGAATTTTTGTTTTATGCGTACAAATAGCAACAAATATACAAATAATTTGAATACAAATAGCGTTCCTCACATGAAATGCAAAGGAAACCCAACTCACAGTTGATTTCAATGTGACTTTATTAAAACAAAAATAATAAATATATTTATAAATAATAATAATATTCATATATATATATATATACGGTGAGATTTACATCTGAAAAAGTATATTAATTGAGGAAAATAATATGTTTTTGATTGGATTGTGAACAACTGATGTATAAAGGGGCGGGGCTGTAAAGAGAGGCACTGGTGATGTCATCAGAACAGGAAAGTTGTTTTAGGAGTGGAACAAATCACATTTTGATGAACGATTAACATTTTTTTCTACTAATAACATGCAATCATGCATAATTAGACTAGAAATATGTAAATGGGCTCGGTTTGTTCATGCATTGTGAATCCAGAACATTCATCACAACGAGGAAGTACATTACCAGGAAGTGATGCGTTGTGCCTCCAGCGGCGCTGTGGAATAGATGGGAATGGGTTTAATATTTGATTGCCTACAAGTGTTGTGTTTTATCAGTGAAACTTTAATACGAGCCCTGGTGCATTTAGTCATCTGTCAAGTTGTGCCAATCCTCCTCCCGCTTGGCACTTTGCTTTGTGCGTTTGGCTGAAGAGCCCAATTAGGACGTACCCTTCACAGTCAGTTTAACATGCTGTGTTATTTTTTTTATAATCTGGCATTGAATCAGAGTGCGAAATGGCCGCCACACCTACTGTAAACATTGATGTGCAAGAGAAATACTGTACATGGGTTTCAACAGTGGACCTGCAATTGTTCTTTTCTAAGTTGTGCCTCATTGGCTAAAGTCCAGCTGACGTGTGTAATAACGCAAAGGTATGCTTACGTGCGTAAAAGAGGGCTTGTCTTGTCTCGTTCTTTGCAGGACGCAAAACCCGGGAGCACTCGGTTGAGCCTGACGACTGACGCGAAAAAGGATTTTACATAAATGGTCATAATCTCTCCTGAAGATGGCTGTGCGCAAAGCAACCGGCTTAACGCCGATAAAGCCAGTCTTTTTGCTTTTTTCCGCTGCGGCGGGGTTTGTATTGCAGGCTGAGGAGACGCATTAAAGGATTGGACTTTTGAAGCTTTTCCTTATTAGGTATATGAGTGTAAGAGGCTTTTCCTCTGCTGCTCTGTTTGGTGAAGCATCCAGCTGCTTCTGCACCTCATCAAGGGTCGAAGCAAAAATTTAGACCCAGGCTTTTGTTTTGTACTAGGCCCAAATTTCCACTGATTTAGGAGGCAAGGGATGACATGTCATGCCTATAGTCTTAGTTTGAGAATGTCGTATGCTGTTTCTTCCATTCATTTTCCTACAAGTGGTGACTCAGTCCTGCACCTGTAGTTCTGGCAGAGGAGCACCTGCAGACAGCCACCACACTGGAGGTGTGAGAGACTTCATCTCCCCCTCGGTCTCTTCATCCGTCTTCCCCCGCTTCAGCAGGGAGTTAACACTGTCTCGCCGCGAGTGCTGTTCCCCGCTCTAATTCTCCCTGACACTGATGGCTCAAACACGCTCGCTGGTCTTTTCTAAAACATGCTACGACAGCTGCCGTCAGTGTGTTTTGGTGGAGCATCAAACGAGAGAATGAAATGTGGTTGTAGGCGTAGGCTTTGGTTTGTTGCATCACTTACAAATCGTGTTAATAATTGTGGATTTTAGAAGTTTTAATGTGCTTGCAACTCGTTTAACAACGTGACAAACTTTTTAGCTTATACGGGACAAGTGTTCTAGTCTAACAAGATGTTATTGGTTATATTATTAATATTTTTTAATCAGAAGATTAAAAAAATTATGCATTTGATGCAAATGATGCAAAAACAGTTTCTGCATTTAGGCGTGTTAACAATGTTATTGGATTTAGATGCAAAGTAAAATGTTATTGCATTTAGATGCTAAATATTTATTGCATTTAGATGCAAACACTTTATTGCGTTTAGATGCAAAAATGTTATTGCATACAGATGGAGAAGAATGTTATTGCATTTACTGTAAATGGGCAAAGTAACATTTTATTGCATACAAATGCAAAAAAATGCATTTAGATGCAAAGAAAAATGAGATACTCTACAAGTTAAAAGTTGTTTTTATGATTTTTTATGTTTTTTAAATAAGTCTTTTCTGCTCTCCAAGCCTGCATTTATTTGGTCCAAAGTGTAACAAAAACAGTATAATTTTGAAATATTTTTGCTATTTAGAATAGATGTTGTCTATTTGAATATATTTTAATATATATTCATTCCTGTTATTTCAAAGCTGATTTTTAGCATCATTACTCCAGTCAAATGATCATTCAGAAATCATTCTAATATTCTGATTTGCTGCTCAAAAACCATTTATTATTATTATTATGTTGAACATGTAAATACCTTATAAATATTTGTAACAATGTTAATGTCTTTATCATCACTGTTTTTCAATTTAAAGCATCCTTGCTAAATTAAAAAGTATTAATTTCTATAATTTCTTTCTCCCCAAAAAACGAAAAATTATCCTGACTCCAAGCGTTTGAAAGGTATGGTGTATAATGCTACAAAAGCTCTTTATTTCAGATAAATGCTGATCATTGCATCTTTCTATGAATCAAAGAATCCTGAAAAAGATTTAAGGATTTAAAGGATCATGTGACACTGAAGACTGGAGTAATGATGCTGAAAATTCAGCTTTGATCACAGGAATAAATTACATTTGGAAATATATTCAAATAGAAAGCAGTTATTTTAAATAGTAAAACTGTTTTTGCTGTACTTTGGATCAAATAAAAATGTTAAAAACTTTCGACTGGTAGTGTATAGATGCAAAAAATATTGCATTTCGATGGGCAAAGATACATTCTGTTGCATTGAGTCAAAACAGTTGTATGCAATATCATAAGAGACATTTGTTAAGAATGTAAAATATGGTTTGGTTTAATTTCATGTTGTCTTTGCTGTCCTGAATGTGCTTTTGAACATAGCTGCAGGACTGAAAATGCAAGTTGACACGGGTCTCTACTTTCTGTGAGCGTTCGCCTATTTTTGTTCAATCATTCTTTGTTTCATTGCACAAAAATAGCAGAGAAACCAATACTTATTTTATCTAAGACCAGAAATCTCCAAACAAATTTGTGCAGTTTTGATTTTAGTGGAACTTCCAGAACTCTGCGTAATGAATGTAAACATGGTGAATGTGTTAAATGGAGTAGAGAGGACATGGTGTCTCTGTACACAGGCTCCTGCATATATACAGGCTGTACTGGGATTACTGGGTGGCTTTTTTAGCCGATGATGTGACGGGACTGGGTTTTATTCATGATCTGAATCTTGACGCTGAGTAATTTAACTGATTGCCAGAGCGCTAATATTGGTGTGTAATCCTAAAATGTGAACCATTTTTATTCATCCACGTTAATGGCATATTAGAAGATTTCATCCTCTCGTGTTTGCTATGGTTAGTTACCTCAGGTGCATGGAAATGTCCACTGGGTATTTGCTAACCAGCGTAAGTGTTTTAACATTTATAGCAAAAAGAAATATTTGTTGAGCAGCAAATCAGCATATTAGAAAGATTTCTGAAGGATCACGTGACGCTGAAAACTGGAGTAATGATGCTGAAAATTCAGCTTTGCCTTACAGGAATAGATTAAATTTTAAAATATATTGCAGTAGAAAATGGTTATTTTAAATTGTAAAATTATTTCCAAATCTTATAGTTTTTACTGTATTTTTGATCAAATATATGCTGACTTGGTGCAGAGAAGAGACTTATTTAAACAAAATTTAAATATGTATTTTTTGAAAGATTTAAAAAAAAAAAAAACATGCTTGTGTATAATATTAAACAAAAATAATATGGTAATTACATGATTTTTTTTTATTTAATAAAAGCATTAAATAAATAAAAAATATAGTAATAAGAAATGTTTCTTGAGCAGCAAATCAGCATATTAAAATATTTCTGGATCATGTGACACTGAGAACTGGAGTAATGATGCTGACAATTCAGCTTTGCATCACAGGAATAAATTACATTTTACAAAATATTACAGTAGAAAATGGTTATTTTAAAATTGTAAAAAAAATTCACATTTTTACTTTTTTTTACCTTATTTTTATCAAATATATGCAGCCTTGGTGCGGAGAAGAGACTTATTTTAACAGTAAAATATATATAAAAAAGAAAAAATACTTGCTTGTGTATAATAATAAACAAACAATATTATGGTAATGCATGATTTATTTTTTTATTTAATGGAAGTCTGTTTCCACCTCAGTGGAAAAGTAATTTTATAAATACATTTATTTCTCGCAATTGTGTCTTGTGTGTCTCAATTGCAACTTAATTGTGACTTTATTTCTAATAAGTGCAACTTTATACTTTAAAGTTATGACTTTTTCTTTTAACAACTTTATTTCATATTTTAAAATCTATCCCACAATATCTCTCAATTACTTGTTTTTGTTTTATTAAATACAAATTTTTTTTCTTTCTTTTTCATTTTTTTTTTTTCATTGCATTCAAGTTAAGACATCATAATGCAGTCCTGCCTCTAATGGAAGCAATGCATGTAAAGATGCAGAAGAGGTCTAAAGTTTATCATCTATGTCTCAGGCTGGATTAGGTTGTAAACATGTGCAGCTCATTTGCATTTGCTCTGTGAACACATTATCTTTTCAGCACAATTCTCTGGTTCTGTCTCTCTCCTGGTCTCTTTCTCTGTGTAATGTGCTCACTAATTATAGCTCGCCTCTATCTCTCTCCAGCTGTGGTCTGGGAGGTTGTGTGTGTGTGTGTGTGTGTGTGTGTGTGTGTGTGTGTGTGTGTGTGTGTGTGTGTGTGTGTGTGTGTGTGTGGATGGGTTCAGCCCTTTATACACTGATAGCACAGGGTTACAGCAGCCCGGGCCTCATTTAGCAAATGATTAATTCAATTAGGCAGCCAGGACCTCAGGTGGAAAAGAAAAACCTGGAGGCCCTTCATGTCCCCGAAGCCCTGCGAGAGGCGGAACGGAGGAGATCCGAACCGCTTTTACCGCACTAATGGAGGATTCCGGGTCCTGACACACATTAGCATTGCATTCAGACCGCTGTTTTCAACACACAACACAACATTTACCTGATCATTAGCAGGAGAGCCATCTGCCACCGTTACTCTGTGTTCAGAGGCTTTTTGGGACGCGCAGGGATTGAGTGGCGTATTTGAGCGGCACAGGTCACGGATAACAACTACATATTGTATTAAAGAAAACTCTATGAGCTGCAGGTCATGAATGGGTTTTTTTTGGGGTGGATGTTTATTCACATTGCATGTAGTTTAGGATGTCAGGGGTTTATTTTCAGTTCAAAGCTTGTGGTGTCGCACATCAGTTCAATCATACTGATGTGGAAATGAATTCAAATTCAACTGCACTCTTTTTTTGACACTAGTAATAAATATTTATTTACATTTCATGTAGTTTAGGATGTCAAGGGTTTATTTTCAATTAAAATTTTTTTTCCGTCAGTCATAGAGTAGAGATGAGTCATGATAGTTGACTAATCGTCCACGACTGACTAGTTCATTATTGGGTTTTTCTAGGTTATCTAGTGTTATTCCTGTTTTTCTAGGTTTAACGTTAGTGCTTTATTTGTCATTCTGAGCTTTGGCTGTTAGACACTTTGCATGAAAATACTTCTCAGAACAGTTGCATCTTTAAATTCGATTTAAAATTTTGCATTTAAACTTAAAATTCCAATTCAGCCATTTAAAATTCTAATTCGGTACACATACACTTTTTTTTTTTCCACATCTATGATTTTTTTTTGACACTGGTGATAGAAATGTATTTACATTTCATGTGTTTTAGGATTTCAAGGGTTCATTTTCTATTCAAAACTTGGGGTTTAGGTCGGCTGCCCAACCATAGAGTCCAAGTGAATCATGAAGGTTGACTAATCGTCCACAAATGGCTTGTCTGTTATTGCGCTTTTCTAGATGTCGTACATTTTTGATTATTGTTTTCTAGGTATAGCATTAGTGTATTATTTCTCATTCTGAGCTTTAGCTGTTACACACTTTGCATTATAAAAAAAAACATCTTTAAATTAAATTTTAAATTTAAACTCAAAATTCAAATTCTACTGCCCATTCTTTACATTTAAATTCAGTCCACATACACATTTTTTTTAGGTCATAAATGTGTTTTTTGACACTGGTTATACATTTTATGAGGTTTAAGATGTCAAGGGTTAATTTTCAATTTAAAACTTGTGGTTTTGGACATCACTCATAGAGTAGAGATGAATAATGATAGTTGAGTAATCGTCCACAACTGACTAGTTGATTACTAAGTTTAGCCCACTTAAACAATTTTTTGAGCTTATTTTTACGTCATGAATGTTTTTATTTCGACACTGGTGATACAAATGTATGTACATTTCATGTAGTTTAGAATGTCAAGGGTTAATTTTCTATTCAAAACTTGAGGTTTAGGCTGGCCGTCCAACCAGAGAGTAGAGGTGAATCATGAAGGTTGACTAATCGTCCACAAATGGCTTGTCGGTTATTGCGTTTTCTAATGTAGATTTTTCCTGTTTTTCTAGGTTTAGCATTAGTGCTTTGTGTCATTCTGATCTTTAGCTGACACTATTCATGATAAAAAAAAACTTCTCAGAAAAGTTACATCTTTAAATTCAATTTGAAATTTAAACTCAAGATTCAAATTCAACTGCCCATTCTTTAAATTTAAACTCTGCCCACTTGCACGTTTTTTAAATAGTTTTTTAGGTCATGGGTGTGTTTTTTAAATACTAGTTAAAGATGTTTATTTACATTTGATGTGGTTTAGGATGTCAAGGGATAATTTCCAATTCAAAACCTGTGGTTTTGGACATCAGTCATAGAGTAGAGATGAGTCATGATAGTTGACTAATCGTCTACAACTGACTAGTTCATTATTGAGTTTTTCTAGGTTATCTAGAGTTTTCTAGGTTTAACATTAGTGCTTCATTTATTGTGCTGAGCTTTGACTGTTAGACACATTGCATGATAAAAACCTTCTCAGAAAAGTTGCATTTTTAAATTCAATTTTAAATTTAAACTCAAGATTCAAATTCAGCAGCCCACTTAAACATTTCTTTGAGCCTTTTGGGCTGTTTTTGATTTTCAGGTCAGTGAATGTGTTTTTTTTGACACAGGTGATAGATATTGATGTGCATTTCATGTGTTTTAGGATGTCACGGGTTAATTTTCTATACAAAACTTATACAAAAAGGTTTAGGTCAGCCGTCTTACCATAGAGTAGAGGTGAATCATGAAGGTTGACTAATCATCCACAAATGGGTTGTTGGTTATTGAGTTTTTGTGGATTATGTAGATTTTTTTCTTGTTTTCTAGGTTTAGCATTAGTGCTTTATTTATCATGCTGAGCTTCGCCGGTTAGACACTTTGCATGATAAAATCCTTCTCAGAAAAGTTGCATCTTTAAATTCAATTTAAATTTAAACTCAAAATTAAAATTTAACTGCCCATTCTTTACATTTACATTGGTTATAGATGTTTATTTCCACTAATGTGGTTTAGGTAACCACAATTCATAACTTGTGGTTTTGGACATCAGTCATAGAGTAGAGATGAGTCATGATAATTGACTAATCGTCCACAACTGACTACTTGATTATTGAGTTTTTCTAGCTTATCTAGTGTTGTTCCTGTTTTTCTAGGTTTAACATTAGTGCTTTATTTATCATGCTCAGCTTTGGCTGTTAGACACTTTGGTGGTCAAAGGTTTTTGAATTTGCATTTTTGAATTAAATTTTAAATTTTAAACTCAAAATTCAAATTCAACTGCCCTTTCTTTAAATTTAAATTCAGCCCACTTGCACTTATTTTTTTTTTTTTTTTTTTTTTAATTTTAAGTCATGAATGTTGAGGTGAATCATGAAGGCTGACTAATCATCCAAAAAATTTTGTAAATTATGTAGATTTTTTCCTTGTTTGTTTTTTTTGTTTTAGTGCTTTTTGTTATCATTCTGAGCTTTAGCTGTTACACTTTGCATGATTAAAAGCCCTCTCGGAAAAGCTGCATCATTGAAATCAATTTAAAATTTAAATTTAAAATTCAAATTCAACCAGCTCATTCTTTAAATTTAAGTTCAGTCCACACACTTTTTTTCTAGGTCATGAATGTGTTTTTTGATACTAGTGATAGATGTATAAGAGGTTTATTTACATTTTGGATTTAAATCGCTAAATAGTAGGTTTTAGAAGACAGGCAGCAACTGATGATTGAAAATGGTTTGATGTAGCTTGGTGGAAAGAATTTAAAAAGTGCAGGTAAAGGGATAAGCAAGCTGACATTGTAATTATTCAGAACTTAACAGAATTTGTCTCCAGTCCTATTCAAAGTTATATTTATGAAGCTTACCAAGTCTTTTAAAACTGGTAACTTTGATTTGGTTGTTGTTGTTTTTGTTCAAAGGACTTTACGTTTCATATCTTAAGTTTGTATTTTTATACATTTTATTTATCAGAACTTTAATATATTTTGATGTTCTTTTATTGTCAACAGAACAGAGGAACAAGTTTCTTTTTAAAGTGCATTATCATATTATGTTAGTTAAAACTCATAAATAACTAAAAATAACTAATGTTAGGGAAATCTGCTAATGTTTTGTTGTGCGTTTCTGAAATTTGAAAAAATAAATAAATAAAAAATATTTGTATCGGTATCGGCCTTCAAAATCCTTTATTGGTCGGGCTCTATTTAAATTCAAAATTATACATTTTTTCTGACGTTTTTTTTTTTTTTTTTTTGCACCGTCTGCCATGAGTGTTTTGTTTTTAGGATTTTAAAAACAAATCAGTTTTAAAAATTGTAATTATTCTCACTTATTATACTCACCTCTATTTCTCTACAGCTTAATTAGGCAGCCATGACCTCAAAATTTATATTTGTGTTGTTCAATATTCAAATTTCAAATTTAAATTCAAACCCAACCTCCATTCTTTAAATTTAAATTCAGCTCCGATAAACTCATTTATTTATTTATGCATAGTCCAGATTTTAGCATTTCAAGTTTGAAAAAAAGGTATATTTTCAGGTATATTGTTTCCTCTAAAAAACCTAGAGTTTTTATATTCAGCTGTCAGAGTTTCAATTGAGCTTCATTTAATAGCTTCATGCAAAAAAGCGAGCTGCGGTTCATTATTGTACCTATTAATCTGCATTCACGTCCTCTAAGTGGGTTGTTGTTGAGAAGTAGATCTGTGAAGTCGATCAGACTTTATTCTGATGACTATATTCTGAAAAGTGAGGCTGTGTGATCTCAAGACACCTGTAGGGATTGCCATCTGAAAATTACAGTAACTAAATCTGTTCTTTTGGAGAGGTTAGTATGAAGTAGACTTTAGGGACTCGTCCTTCCAGGCCGAGCACATTCTCATGTAGGTGTGCGGTCCGCCAGAGTCCATCTCAGCCCTGAGCTCTGCTCTTGATGGCGGGGCTATTTTGAACAGATGGATGGGTCAGATAGGGGAGAGATGCGTGCTTCCGATGCCTCCCCCGCACCCTGCGCCAAACGCCGAGGTTAATTATGGAGGTGTCAGCAGCCAGAGAAGGAGAACAGAGAGAAGAAAGAGCGAGAGGAGGTTCATGTACAGGCAGGAGTGGGATCCATCCCTCCCACATACTCTCCCAACGATGCTCTTAATCTCACACACACACACTCGCACAAAAGCATCACCGTCACAGTTATATGTAATTATACAGTCCGATCCCACACGCTCCCACTCGCCGAGCCCCAGAGCGCGCACGACGCCCGATTGTCACGGTAACGTATATCTATATCGTGAGAGAACATCACATTCAATACAGAGCGTTCAAACACCTCCTCCAGCAACAAAATATATGTGCATTATGTATTACGATTGGGTAATATATTATATTCACAATGACGACAGGATGATTATTTCTGTGTAAACTGTATATTGTAATTTATCTGTACATTCTAGTTTATACCCGTTTCTTTTTTAATTTTAATAATGGTTATGTATGTGACATGAGAATTTAAATATGAGTTTGAATTTCAAAGTTTGAATTTGATTTAGAACTTTTTTGGAATTTTGAAGAAGAACATATTTTTGAACTAGATTTTTGCTGTACTTTAGTTCTTGCATTAAACATTTTGAATCAAATGAGTAATTAAGGTAATTTCAGAGCAAATTCATAATTATCAAGAAAATACATTTACATTTATGCATTTGGTGGATGCTTTTGCATTGCATTCTTATGCATTGAACTCATGTCCTGGTGTTGCATGAACCAAGTACTGTTTGAGCAACAGAAATGCCAAGATATATATTGAAAATCGTCAAAATATTGAGAATTTTCTTAAGCTATAACGCTCAGCCATACTGTATGCAGTGTTGTTGTTACTAAACTCTGAGGGGCCAACCTGACTTGGTTTCCTGTGATTGTTGTTGGCCAAAAGGCAAACTGTGTGTGTGTGTGTGTGTGTCAGGTCACAGACAGTCAAGGGAAGGACACAGAAACTGCAGGGGGTCTGGACCTCTCCCTCAAAACACCGGGAAATGTGTCACAGCTGTTTCTGTTGCGCCGCAAAGCAATTGAAACAGCAAATTTTACATGCAAGAGCAAACTGTGCACATTACGCGGTATTATTGTGTCTGCATTGAATGGCAGCAAGAAAGGAGAAATCACTGTTATTTACAGCGTTAATAAAGAGCCGCCATCCGTTTACGGTTTACCCGCGAGGGTTTACTTTGATGTAGGATGCTATGCTTTAAAAAATAATGAATCCATTTATCAGCACTATTTGCGTTTAGGACAAGCATCGCTAATGCTATTTCTCACTTGTGATTTGAACAAACTACTAACCATAAGAATTAAATATTTGGTACAGACATGTGATATGATACCTCATGTTGTGCCATTTATTGAGTGTTCTGTAACTTTTATAACTGATCATACTTGCAATGTAGCCTGGCGGATGATAATAGAGTGAAAAAGTCCCATAGACTTAGATTGAAGCAGGGAACCGAGCCAATATCTAAAGAACAGATTTGTGGGTGAGGTGTTATGACTGACCCAGTAAGCAGCCACCTAAAACACCCTAGCAACTGCCAAGCAACAAGATAAAAACCATTCTGAACAACATAGCAACTCTGTAAATAAAGCTTAATGCTGTAACAACTGCGTAGCCCTGCAATAAAACTCACTAGCAACTGCATAGTGATGTGAAAAAACATCCAGAACACCCTAGCGACCACATAGCAACATGATAAAAACCACACTGTAGCAAAAGCATAGCAACGCAATTTAAAAAAAAACACAACACCCAAAGCAACCGCATAACAACATGAAAAAAACATACAAAATACCTTAGTAACCATAATGGGAACAAGATAAAAACCATGCTGTGGCAACAGCATAGCATTCTGATTAAAAAAATGCTCAAACACCCAAGAAACCACATAAAAATATAAAAAATGCCCAAAATACCCTAGCAACCACATAGCAACAAGATTAACTAAAAAATAGTCAGAACACTATAGCAACAGTGTAAAAACACGTGTCTCATAGCAACCATGTAGCCATGCAATATAAACTTCTCAAAATATGCAACCGCATAGCAATGTGAAGAAACACCTGGAACACCCTAGCAACCATATAGCAACAAGATTAACTAAAAAACAGTCAGAATGCTATAACAACAGTGTGAAAACCATTGCCTCATAGCAACCATGTGGCCATGCAATATAAACTTCTCAAAAAAATGCAACCGCATTGCAGTGTGAAGAAACAATCGTACCACCCTAGCAACCACATGGCTACAAGATTAACTAAAAACCAGTCAGAACACTATAGCAACAGTGTAAAAACACGTGTCTCATAACAACCATGTAGCCATGCAGTACAAACTTCTCAAAATATGCAACCGCATAGCAATGTGAAAAAACACCTGAAACACCCTAGCAACCACATAGCAACAAGATTAACTAAAAAAACAGAATACTATAACAACAGTGTGAAAACATAGCAGTGTCTTATAGCAACCATGTAGCCATGGCAACTACATAGCAACAACATAAAAATGAAAAACTACTCCAAACACTATAGCAACAGTGTAAAAACCATTGCCTCATAGCAACCATGTGGCCATGCAATATAAACTTCTCAAAATATGCTACCGCATAGCAATGTAAAGAAACAACCGGAACACCCTAGCAACTGCATAGCAACAATATAAAAACTATAAACGACTCCGAACGCTATAGCAACTGTGTAAAATATTTGTGTCATTAGCAACAGTGTAGTCCACCCCGAACACCCTAATAATCCCCTAGCAACCACCTAGAACAACAACATAGCAACTTGGAACCAGAGTATAGTTAGTAAAGCACCACTTAATTTTTTTTTTTCAGAAAATGTAAAAAAAAATCTAGTTCACTTTTATATCTTCAGTCAATTGATTGACTCAGTTGCTTAATTTCTTCTTCTTTTTTTAAGAAAAACCTTTTTTTTGCCCTCTTGAGTCTTACAGTTGGAGGAATGCAAAATGTGTGACAGGAAGCTGGTGTCGCTACGCATGAGGATCTTTAACAGGAGAAAGTGTCAGAACGCAGGAGAGGCTGAAATGAATAGAGTGAGAGGCGATTACCCAGGAGCACTCGGATCCGCGTGAACGGCACTCGCCAAAACCAGACCGCCCACGGACCCTGCACCCGCTGCACTGCAAAAAAACACTCTTAATCAGTATTTTTGTCTTCTTATCCTGTAGAAATATCCATGCATTCTTAAAAATACTTGAGAAGCGAAATTGCATAAGATAATCGGACGAGAGGACAAAAGACGAGGGGGAGGGAGATGAATGTAGGACAGAGGGATGGAGGGGGAGAGAGTCTTTGCTCCTTCATGTGGTGAAGGACGAGGTGCATGTGGCCCACAGCAGCTGGTCCGCCAGGAGACGCTGAAGTTTGACCCTGACGGAGAAGGAAAGGGAGAAGGGTACGGAAAGAAAGGAAAGGAGAGAGAAAGAGGAGACAAAGATGAAGTGAGAGTTAAGGAGAAAGGTGAGAGGCTGTAGACCTGAGTACGATAAAGAGGGACTGAAGAGTTGAAAACGTGACCTATATATTTATACCCGTTAGTAGAGGAAGGATTGAGGAACAGATTGTCACATCGCCATGAGGAAAGGACACACGAACACTCTGCCATCCCTCATGTGTTCATCTCACACATGAGGGAAGGTAGAGCAGAGACAGGACGGACAGAACGACATGTGAGGGATGACAGTCATTAGTGGACTGTGGAGGGAAAGTGTGTGCCACAGCGTGAGGCTGGGTGGTGATGGATATAAATACCTGAGCGCTGTTGTTTGGGGAGTTCAAGCGGGAAAAGCCCAGGCTTCCTGTCTGACCAGTCTGCTATACCAGCAGGATGGGAGTTCTGTTGCACACTTATAAGTTCACAATACCCTAAATGCATGTTGACTTTCAGTGAAACACTATAAATGAATATGGTACTGCACAATGAATGCATTAGCAGACTAATGCATTTAAAGATTTAAAGTGCTAGAAAGCTACTTCTTCCATAAGTGGCACTGGTGCACACTTACATAAACACTCTTAGATTGGTCAAGCTACTTGACAACTACACACATACAAACACCTGCTGCCAGTGAACAGTTAGTCCGGATTTGTGTCGTGCATTTCCTAAGCTGTTATCAGAAGGCGCAGAGTTAACTTAGCTGAAATAACAGCACATCACTAAAGATGCGATGATCATTTATCTGTCAGTGAATCAGGCTTGCAGAGCTCCTCCATCATCGGCTCCACCGCAGATGTTATCCGGGTTTTCAAGAGCGAAGGCGACATCCCGAGAAGAATGGCAGTGAAGTTTGTTCTGTATGTGCGAAAATGTCATGTGAAGTACTGATTTCAGTGCCATTCGCTTGTACTGTTATTGTTGGAGAACCACTATGAGAACACTATGATTTGAAATGTGATGCATGTATGTGCACCCTTGGATTTTTGTTATTAAATAAACTTGTGAAAGTTTCAAAAGAGTATTTTTCTCAACTATGTGTCCATAGTTGGAGAAACACCCATATATAGCTGGATCTGCCCACGGATATGTCCACCTACCTCTAACTTCCATTTCTTCCCCATGATCCGGTCACAAGTGTGATGTATGTGCTGAGTTTGCGTATGTGTGTGTTTGTGTGTAGTTTTCCTGCCATTGTCAGTGGGTGTGTGTCAGGCCGCAGTGACAGAGCTCAGGGGCAAATGAGAGAAATGTGTCTCCATCCGGCACACACATGAACACATAGTCACAACAACAACATCACGGACACACACGTACAAAAAAGGGAACCTGAGGTAATTCGGCCCCTGACACATATAAACCGAGTGACTAATACTCTGACCACATTTATTCAGAAAACGTTAGCGTGAGTGTAATAGTTTAGAAACTGCATCCCTGCCTCGGGACAGGGTAAACAGCCAAAGTAGCTTTCAGGGTCAAAAAATGTTTAATTCTTTTCTGAAATGCAGAAGGTATTACTAAAAATCATAAATCAGTTTCTCTGGGAAACGGGGTCACATTGGGAGTCCTTGGACCCCTGTTTCAAGGGCAAAGTCCTCAGGTGATCATTTGTTTCATGTTGGGTTCAATTTGCAACCTTCTGGATACTGCTTTCCACTTGGTAGGACTCCTGTGTGCAGTAATCAAAGAGTTGCTGGTTTGAACCCACATTAAAAACATTAGGAATCCTTCTGGGGATTTGTATAAGAGGCACATATGCATAGAGGACTTGTGAGACACATGCTTGCTGCATTTTGATAAACGGATAACAAGGCGTATGCTAAAAATGAAGTGCTGTTAATATGTTGTGTGATGTTCTTATCTAGAATTGCCTCTTGATATACTCCAGTGTTGTTCTGTTCACCACGTTGTTATCAGGACGCTGCTGGCTTCAGATAAAAGCACGAAGATTGAATTAATGCTAATCACCGATCTGCCCGAGATTTCTCTCAGGCTTGGGGTCTCGCGGGAGCTCTGCGTATGCGTTGATTTTGTTACACTTATTACCTTTGGCAGATCTTCCTCTCGCTCGTGTTTCTTCACCCCCCCAGTGCTGAGTCTTAGATCTTAATCTCTGGAGTAAGAGCGAGGCATGAGAAAAAAGTCCATGTCAAGGACTTTCTACTCTGATGAGAATGAAGAGAGGAAGAAGGATTGTGCTGTGGAGCGCCAGTAGCCTTGAGGAAGTCGGTAATGGTGAGGCTCAGAGAAGCTGTCCTTCAAGTGCATGTTCGCCAGGGCCCCGCGGGCGGGAAGAATCACAGCGAGCACACTGACCCAGTTAGAGAGCTGCAAGGAGGGATTGAGCGAAGAGGAAAAAAGAGAGAGTGACAAGATCAGAGACTCTTTTCACTCTTTCATAAGTCACTCAAGAAAGAACTTGTTGCTGTATGTCAGCTGAACAATGCAGATCCATGGCTATTAAACTTTACATAATCAGACTGCTTTGATCAGAGTGTGAGGTCATCGAATTAAGTCACATCCTGTGGAGTCACTAGATTGTGACTCGATCAGTCTGGGCAGAGCAAAGAGCCAGTCAAATACTCTGATGGATCCCTGGATAAAGTGTCCCTTTGTAACAGGTTGCCCATAGATTGTCTTGCAGAAGGTCAACTTGGGTTACATAATGGAGCTTAAAATAGCTTGAAGTGCTAGACGTGGGGCTGACCTTGTGGTTTGGATCTCGGGGGGGTAACAATGGCAATGATGATTGTGAGAGATTCTTGTCTGTCTCTGGTGACAGGACAGGATCTGACACCCGTACACGCCTCCGGGTTCTCAGGTATCCTCCATCAGGTCTCAGCTATCTGGCGGCCTGATGATCTCAGCGCTGCATGGGCAGCAGGAGGGTGTGTTAGGCGTGCTCTGGCTCTAGCAGGCAGCCATGTGTAACAGTGATGTCAGCCTACCTTGCAGCGGTGGAAGCGAGCTGTCTGCTTGCCCAACTTCGGATGCTGCCGGACGAGAGGTAGGAAGCACCCCGGAAGTTAGGAAAGGAGGACACAGGCTGAGAAGGAGAAATGGAAGGATGATCAGGGCGCAGAAGACAGTAGAGGAGAACAGAGTATGCGGGAAAGGGCGGAAGCGCAAGGTGACCTGGTACCACAGGCTTCTCGGCTACAGGTTAGTGTGCTTGCATATTTCTTCGGCAGCAGAACTCCACACTCTTTTACTTCTGAGATCGAGAGTGGGTGGCGTGGAGAGATGATATCATAACTGTGTACGTGGGTTGACACCTGACTTTAAGCGTGGAGGGAGTTTTCATCCCACACGCAACTACAAAATCTAATTGGCCGAGACAATGGGAGCGGGGACAGAGATTATGATGCTGACAACAAGATTTAAGACTTAAATACACCGACAGTGGCGTGTGTTGGACTGTTGCCATGACTACACAGGAGGGATGATATTACCGCAGGGTGTCGTGGGAGGGAGCGGCCGCTAGATTGAACACACATCCCCGGCGCTCGCACATGTAAACCCTCTGTCCGTCCCTCCACTCGGGTAAACAGGAACTCGCATGGCAAATTAACACCGGCTGATGATACATGTCACACACATGCACATCATCCTTCTGCAATCTCTCAGTGAAGCCAGACCTCTGTCAAAGCTGGATTTAGTAGAACTAATTCCATTATAGCAGTCTCGCTGATTGCTCTTCCTGTCTGTTTCCACCGGCTCTGGACGGCGTGTGGCGTATCCTTTATCTCAAATTGTGTTCCATTCTGCCTGCGCGGTGTGCACTCAGTTGATTACTTTCTAGTGAAATGTTCTGCTGTCTGCGAAATGACACTGTGTTTACCCAGGACTGATTATGCGGCCTAATGTATGGTGTCTTTAAACAGTGGACATCGTTGATTGATTTGCTTAATGCCACGGAATAATATTAAACAGAAATGCGTTACTCATTTACCTGGCTGCAATGGGGAAGAGGACGTCAGGACCTCTCTATGACAGCCTAGGACTTGATCAGTTTAGTGCAGTCTAGTCCACTGAGACATGAGACACTAATGATTTAGTATTTAGGATGTTTTCTAACAAAAGCTTTCTTACTCAGCTCCTCATGTTGCATGTTTCCTTCATGAATGGGCTTTTTCCGATGCATGCGTCATCTTATTCAGAACATTGCTTAGGAAACCCACTTTTATGTTTTACTTAAATGTCAACTTGGTCTGAGGATAAAGACCAAGCTCTGAAGCCTTTGAGAAGACGGCCTTGTTTCGTCTCCAAATTGAGATGTTTAAGAGAACCTGGTTTTGATTGTTCTCGCCTACGCATGTATGACATATTTGTTTATGTATATTTGTTGTCGAGTTCCTGGCCTTTGCCGTATTTCGTCACGGTGGCATGTTTCCAACGCACATGTCATCCGGCAGTGGCTCTATTTTTAGCTCGGAGGGTAAAGGTGCGTGATCCTGCGGCCCCGGCTCGCTTTACAAAAGAGCTCGTAACTAGACTCTCGCTTGTGTTCTTTCTGAACGGGATAATTTTAGAAGAGGATTTGAAACTTTCAGCAGGGTGTCAGGTGTACGGCCCACCGTTTCCTCGTCCATTGTTCTTTCACCCCCTGCCTCAGTTGCTTGTGTCGTGAGTGTGTGTAAAATTATACACCGAGCGTTGGGTCACTTTCAACCTTCGCTTCAAAAGGGACGGCCATATGGCGCTGTGTGTTTACTATGTTAAATACTGAGCTCTTTGGAGGAAGATCAGGTGACAGCAGTTTTTAAGGAAGGAGCTTGGAATTTCAGCAAGTTACACACATGCATGCTCTATGTTCACTTTGATATATTAGTCGACGTAGCTTTTTAATGCAGGTGTTAATGTACTTGAGAAGTGTTTTATCTTACGGTATCCCATAAAATTCCTGAAACTTATTTGATTTCTTTGTGTTTGTACAGGCAGCGTAGGTCTTTTTCGAGAGCTGTACTGGTGTTGATATAAGTATAAGATGTTTCTCTGATACTGGCATAGGATGATGGCTAATATAGAAGAATGACAGACAGAGGAAGTGAACACACGATACTGACTCATGCAAGTCCCCAGTGATGGGCAAGCTACTTGGAAAATGTAGTGAGCTAAGCTAACAGTTACTCTTCATTAAATGAAGCTTAACTACACTAAAGCTACAGCCTTGGGTAATGTAGCAAGCTAAGCTACAGCATCATGGTAAAAGTAGTTCACTACATCTAAGCTATTTTTTAAAATTTCATTTTTCTATTGAACCAACATCATACAAAGTCAGTGCTCTCTCAGTGATCAATTAAATTGTCAGTCATACAGGCATGCAAGTTCAGTTTAATTGTTTATTCAACCACTCTTCCAAACCAATTTGGCAACAAAAATCTGTATCATGTACAGGGCTGGATTTATCTCATATTCTGGGGGGTTGAATTCTTTCTTGAAAAAAATAAAAACAAAAAAGCAATGGCACCAGTTTCACAATATTAAACGAATAAAACAGGGAAAACACAAAATTTGTAAATAAAATAATTTTATACATATTATTGAATAACGTAGTCTATATATGAATGGGTGTTCGTCAACTGATTGCATGTCGTCAGAGTTTACAGTATTGACAGCTTCATAAAAAATAGCCTAAAGGAAGCACTGTAGATTTGTTGTATATAGCTACTAAAATATGACAGACCGCACAAAAACAGCACTTTAATTTACTGCCATTTTTTAACAAAGATAGTGATTGATTTCATGAATACAGGAGCCTGATTTTTTTAATTGTCAGAATCTATAGTAGGCCTACATAAAAAATACAAAAATAAAAACAAATCACAAACTTTTGCAGTCAAGACTGTGAATAAAAGACAAGTGTGGAATGTAAGCATGTTTTGGCCCAGACTCTGTTACTATCTGGGAAGCAAAGCTAAATTCTATTGTAAATTTGTTAACTGACAGTAAGAATATATAACCGAATCAAGCGGCTATTTTCGTTTGCAGAAGGTAAAACGCATTAACGTAAATTGTAAGTCTTTGAGAGGAAAAATTAAACCGACAGGTCACAGCGGCTAGGCCTATAAGTCACATTTTATTATATTCTGAAATAAACAGGCCTACATCGTAATGTTATGACATTATTTCCCTCACTCCACAACAAATCCTTTAACTTTAATCTTATTCAGAACAGCACAATGATGAAATAAATAAATAAATAAATTTGCCTAAACAATCCAAAACAAATTAAATGTGAAAGTAAAGTTGGGCTGATGTAGACTACCTCTCTTGCCACAAATACAAATGATCCATATCTGCAATGTATTTGAAGCAAAATTATTATGCATTGGGTAAGCTTTGTACTTCATGCACGTCGACGGAAAATATCATGATGAGCAAAAATGTGCCACGGGACCGGTGGTCATGCTGAACTGCATGTAATACACACACTACTTAAATTGACTAGTGTAGCTTTTGGGTGACTGTGTTTTATTTTTCAAATGAACATAGTGTACACGTAAGACACCAGCGCGATCAAACAGCTGAATATCATATTCTGTCATGTTGGTCATAGTAAAGGCATAATTTGCTACTGCAAAATCCAAAGCAGTTTGAAGTATTCAGAATATTAGCAAAGATTATTATAATTCGTTTAGACTAGAACACGGTTTCATTCTTATTTTGCTATGGAACCTGGTCGTTTTTTGTTTGTTTGTTTTTACTAACGAACCGAAATATTTTGCCTTTCGCCATGAATTTGACACCCACTCTCTGCCCATCTCGTACTTCTGAGTTTGAGATCTTCCCAGAGCACTAGCCTGCTTCAAATACTAAAATCAAGGCGCCCATCACTAGTTCTAATACTACGTTTTGCATTGCAGATTATAGTTTTCTGTTGCTATGTGGGCGCTCAGTTTTTTTCTGACATTTAGCTAAAATATCGACAACAAAAGTCTCGACAACAAGTGTTAGACTAAGACACACTTTTCTCATCTCTTCGAATGCAAAAAAAACATTAGCCTTTATAAATACAGTGCTGCGTTATAAATACAGAAAACGTGTACTTTCAATCAACACTTCTTTATTTACCTCAAGTCTGCAAACACGCTGAGATGCTTCAAACTGCGTGCCGCACTTCATTCACGAGAGAGGCGGGAGGAATAATACGGTTTGACTGACAGTTTAATGAGCCAATGGCATCACGAGGTTTAGTGGCGGTGGCGTCGCTTACTGACCCAGGATCAATGATCCGTAGCAGTTATATTTCCGATTTGAGCTTAAAGTATAGAACAATATATAGCTTGTAGCTTTTGTTGACGCTACCGCGTTACTTGATCAAAATAATAGCTTAGCTACTGAAAAGCTATTTGATTCAGAAAACAGCGACGCTACCACCACGCTACTGAGAAATGTAGTTAAGCTAGTAGCGTCACTACATGTAGCGACGCTACTGCCCAACACTGCAAGTCCCTTGCTGAGACACGAGCACACACACACACATTGTGTCTAAGAACAGTCCTCATACCATATGAGGCAGAGGCTCTCTATGCATGCAGGGAATTATGGGAACTTCCTGGCCAAGCAGACTGGTTAACAGATTGGTCTGGATCATTTTGATACTGGCACAAGGTAGACGACTGTCTCCTGTTGCGTGTGTTTGTAGTGTGTCCCCGCTTTAGCTACACGATGACTAGTCCTTTTATGTGCAACAGCAAGGAGCTTTAGCCCAGATGTCAAAACCTTCAGTCCAGCAAGGACTCATTATTTTCTCTTGAGTGCGTTTACTCTTGGGCTGAAGCTATTTGTGGTTGTTTTGCTCTGCAGGAAAGCCATCTCACGGTCGGGCCTCCAGCATTTGGGTCCGGCGCACAGTCCCTTCCCTGCCCTGAGCAATGGACCGGCCAAGGAGCTTCGCAGCACAGTGGACTGGAGCGTAAGTGTTCTTCATTTGTCTTTCTGTGTGTCTTATCAGCTTTTCCCCATGTGAAATGTCCACTTAACAACCACCCAAAACACCCTAGCATGTTTATATACAATTATAATATTTATCAATATTTTGACTTTGAATAAGCGTTGTGCATTAGTTTTGCACACATCAGCACATTTAGACGGGTGGGCGCGGTTCGTCGTGGGCGGGTCCCGCAAAGATGGTTGGCATGGCAAAAGAGAGACTCGTTAATCCAGGTGCTGTGTGTACAGATGGAGACTGCTGAGGGGGCGGAGCCCAGCGGGGCGCTTCCTGTGCGTCTTTGCTGGCCTTTCCTTCCCCGCTAGTTCCCGACGTGACCAGCTCAGCCATCAAACATTAATGCGCCTTCCTAAAGCTGCTAAGTGTGTGCGAGAGTCGGTGCTAATTGAAGCCTCACATAACAGTGTTGTTGTTGCCATATGAAATATGTGTGTGATTTGATTGTGCATTTTTGTACATAAATTGTCTTATATTTTGCATAAGTCAAGATTTATACAATGCACATTGTTTCAAAGCAGCTTTACAGTAGTGAACAGAAAAATAACAGTATTAATATTGCAAGTTTTTTAATTATTAAACAAATACAGTTACAATTTTGATATTATTCTGTTCTATTCAAATTATATTAGTTCAAAACAGAGTGAATGTTGCAAAGTTAAGATGTTGCACCAGTTATAAAGCGAACTTTCGAAGTTGTCTGAGTCTTTCTACTTAAATTTTGTGTTTAGTTCACTGTTTTGCTTTGTTTTTTTGTTATTAATTGTAAAATTTACTAGCAGTTTCTGACTGAAACTTCTGCACCAATTTTTTTACAGTGTTTAAAGCATTCCTCCAAAAAATAAGTGTCATTATTTAAGTCAAGTCAATTTAGTATTGATTCAGTTTAGTTCAATAATAGTGCCAAGTTTATCAAATTATAAAAGAAGCTTAGCTGTCTTATAGCTATATGTATAACTAAATCTGTTGAAGTTGTCATACCATACACCATGATGCTAATCAGATAGTATAAGGGTATTTTTTGTAATAATTTGATCAATATTTTTGTTTTGTTTTCTTGACAGAGTAAAACTGGTTATGTTAAATGTATAAATGCATGCATTGTTTTTTTCAGCACGGATGTCACTGAAAAGTAACCATTAGAGTTCAAAGTGAGAAAAAAGTGACTTTAATTGGAGTGTCATGAGGAATAACTTTTTTATAATAGTTGCTTTCCTGAAATGAGGACCTCCAAAGGACACAGCCTTCAAAATGAGACACAAATATGAACTAAAAGCCACAAAACTTTTAATTTGATCTCTTTATTTGCAGGAGAATGCAGTGAACGGTGACCACCTATGGCTGGAGACGAACTGCTCCGGCGATCTCTGCTATCTGGGCGAGGAGACATGCGTGGTCAAGATTGCAGTGAGTATAACGTGATTAAACAGGTTAAAACTGGCGAGAGAAGTCAGACGAAGCTGTATTAGCAGGGCGAGCTGAAGGCAGAGGAGAGAGTGTCATTAGAGCGTTTTAGCAGTGACATTTCATGAGCATTTTCTTTCATGAGATAATGTGAGGCTGCTGTGTATTGAAAGGAAGAGGCAGCTATTAGTCTGAGAATGTACAGCAGGTAAAAGGATTTTGTTAGGCTTTTGTTAAAGCGCGGCGCCACGCTCTGATGTTTTCAAGAGCCGTGGCAACTCTATTATTGCCACTTCAAGCGGTTGGCAAAATCCTTCCTTGCCTCAGAGGAAGCTTTTTACCGCTGAAGATGAGAGCATATTCCACTTACAATTGAATGTTATAAGATGGCTCGTATATGTGTGCTTTTTGCTCTGTGACAAATTGGCATGTGTTTTGTGCTGTTCGGTTCTCTTTAAGAAGTCGGCTCCCCGGAGGAAGTGTGCAGCCTGTAAGATCGTGGTCCACACGGCGTGCATCGAGGAGCTGGACAAGGTGAGCCGAGGCGGAAATATCTGTTTAATTCTCATGCACGTCATCGGTACGCACTCCACAGATGAACGCTGACGTTCGTCTCTTCAAACAGACATCAGGAGGATGATGAAATGGGATGAGAGGGTATAATCTAGGCATTGCAGTTATGGTTTTTAGGATCAGGAGTTGTGGGTCCCTGCTGTTGCAGTGTTTCAAATATATTTGTCAGTGCAATTGCATAAATAGATTTGAAAGAACGTCAAGACTAAATTCATATAACAAAATATACTGTCTAGCTGGAAATGTAATTAATGTTTTACTAACTATGTGGTATATGACTCTGGACCACAATTTATATATGAATAGATAAGCTTTCCATTGATGTATGGTTTGTTAGGATAGGACATTATTGGCTGAGAGACAACTATTTAAAAATCTTGAAACTAAATATTGAGAAAAGTTGTCCAAGGAAGTTCTTAGCAATGCATATTACTAACCAGAAATTTTTATATATTTAATGATAGGAAATTTACAAAATATCTTCGTAGAACATGATCTTTACTTAATATCCTAATGATTTTTGGCATAAAAGAAAAATCGACAATTTTGACCCATACAATGTATTTTTAGCTATTGCTGCAAAAATCCTACTTAAGACTGTTTTTTTTTGGTCCAGGGTTACATATTAGAAATTATTCAGAATTCTTTAATAGTTTAGGGATTATGTTGTTAATTTAAGAAAATGTAATAATAATACAGTGTGTATATATTTCTCACATTGTGTATATTTTAGTACTATCATTATATAATTATATTACATTATATATTAATTGTTATGTGTATATAATACATGAATGTAAGTATTAATATAATATAATGTTACATAAAAACTGCTTAATCTATTTGTCAGGTTAACAGTATATATATATCACAATATATAATGTCATGCTGAAATTTTAACCAAAAAATATATTTTACTATGTGGTAATGTCTCTTTTTAAATCATTGAATTAAATATTAGAAATTAAAAATTATTTATAATTATGTAATACTTAAGAGATTTTTTTTTTACATAATCATACTAACAATATAGTGTACGTATTTCCCAATATATATTAATTATAATAAGTAATACATGAATATAAGTAATTAATACTTAAATATAATCTTAATTTATTTTTATTTATTTTTTTTATTTAAACAATTTTATTTAAACATATTAATAATAAAAAAAAATAATGTTTTGTTTGTGTCTGTATTTCACATTGAAATTATATAAATATAATATAATATAATATTTCCATTTATTTATCAGCACAATTGCATGAATAGACAACATAAATGAATATCAAACTAACAGTATATATATTAAAATTAATATTTTCTTGCTGGAAATGTAATGAATAATGCTTTATATTTTAATATGGTTTAATTAATAAAAAATATTAGAAATTATTTAGAATAATTTTTATAGTATAGAAATCATTTTATTGCTTACATTTTTAAAACAACGTAATAATAATAATGTGTGTGTCTGTATTTCACATTGAAATGATATTATAGTATTTTGTATAACAATATAATATAATATAATGTCCATTTACTTATCAGCACAATTGCATGAATAGACAACATAAATTAATACCAAGCTAAAAGTGTATATCAAAATGTATATTTTCTTGCTGGAAATTGAATGAAAAATGCTTTATTTTTAATAACAATATAGCTATTAAAAATAAGAATATATCTGTTTTTCACAGATCAACTTCCGCTGCAAACCCACCTTCAGAGAGGGTGGCTCTCGATGCCTTAGAGATGTGAGTCCACCTCATCGCCACACGACTGTAAATCATGCTTCACACTGAAGTTTATCATTTACTTATTATACTCCATGTGCTATATGGCAGAATGAACTCTTGTTGGCACATTTACATGTGACCTGTTTTTCCGTTTGCGACAGCAGAATATTTTGAGACATCACTGGGTCCATCGCCGGCGACAAGAGGGGAAGTGTCGTCAGTGCGGAAAAGTATGTCGGACTTCGATGTTTATTAAAGAACTCATATGCAAAAGTCTAGCCTGTTTATTCTATCTTTAACTTTCATTATAGAGTTTCCCGCAGAAGTTCTTCCACAGCAAGGAGATCGTGGCCATCAGCTGCTCCTGGTGCAAGCAGGCAGTGAGTGTCACGTTTGTGTTTAACTTACTGGTTTATGTAACGCAGACGTGTTTCATCTCTTTCTCTGTTTATCTCTCTGTCCATCAGTTCCACAACAAGGTCACTTGCTTCATGCTACACCAGATCGAGGAGCCCTGCTCGCTCGGCGCTCACGCCGGGGTCATCGTACCCCCTTCCTGGATCATCAAAGTCAGGAAACCACAGGTACGCTCACCTCCAGAATTTGAGCCTGAGGTTTGTGTAATGTCCTGCAGGAGACGCTAATGCAAAGTGACACTAGACGTGTTTTGAAGCTGGGCTGTATGAACTCAGTTATGCTGATCAGCTTCAGCTTAAATATGCTTCGATGCTGCAAGAATTGATATTAGTAACTGTTTCCCATAAAACTTGTCTACATACTTTATATGGAGCTTCTTTCATTGTTTCATACACTGCAAAAAAATTTTTTTTACTCTGTGCTTTTGTCTTGTTTTCCAGTACAATTATCTAAACATTCTGAAATGAAGAAACATGAGAAGCAGAATGACTTGAGATATAAATTTTTGTTTTTATTTTATATTTATACTCAACCAGTCAAAAGTTTTTGAACAGTATTTTACAGAACAGATTTTTAATGTTTTTTTAAAGAAGTCACTAAGCCTGAATTTATTTGATCCAATTTACTGCAAAAACAGTATTACTATTTAAAATGTTTTCTGTTTGAATATATTTTAAAATGTGATTTATTCCCGTGATTTCAAAGCTGAATTTTTAGCATCATTACTCCAGTCACATGATCCTTCAGAAATCATTCTAATATTCTGATTTGCTGCTCAAAAAATATTTATTATTATCATTATGTTGAAAACAGCTGAGTATAATTTTTTCATGTTTCCTTAATGAATATAAAGTTCAGAAGAACAGCATTTACCTGAAATGGAAATCTTATGTAATATTATAAATGTCTTTATCATCACTTTTGATCAATTTAAAGCATCCTTATTAAATAAAAGTATTAATTTCTATAATTTATTTCCCAAAAAAATAATATATATATATATATATATATATATATATATATATATATACTGACTCCAAGCTTTTTGAATGGTATAGTGAGCAATGTTACAAAAGCTTTTTATTTCAGATAAATGTTGATCTTTGAATCTTTCTGTTTATCAAAGAATCTTTGAATTTACTCAACTGCTTAAACTTTAAATATTGATACTAATAATGATAAAAAATGTTTTTGAACAGAAAATCTCAAAACTAAGTAAGTAAAATAAAGTAAGCTTATACTTAAAACAAGAAAGCAATCCTGCCAATAGGGTGAAAAAAAGACTAAAAAATAATATAATATAATAAAAAATATATAATATAATGTATAATATAATATATTATAATATAATACAAATTTTAAAAGGTTAATTAAAACGTTTTTTCCCACAATTCTGATTTTATGTCACAATTCCGACTTTTTATTCTAAGAATTGCAAGAAAAAAGTCAGAATGGCAAAATAAATTCATAATTGCAAGATATAAACTTAAAATTGCAAGAGATAAAAAGTCAGAATTGTGAGGTAAAAAGTTGCAATCACCCTTTTTATTCTGTTTGCGTAACAGAATTGCAAGATAAAAACAATTGCATGATAAAAAATTGAAATTCTGAGAAAAGTCAGAATTGCTAGATATTTGCTAGATATAAACTTTGTGAGATGCAATCTTGGAATTACAAGAAGTCATAATTTTTAAATTTACAAATTTTTATTTTGGAATTTTGAAAAAAAAAATTGGAGTTGGAAAAAGTTGCAATTCTGAGAACAGAGTCAGAATTGTTTTTTTAGGAAAACAAGACAATAACACTGAGTACACTTTGCAGTGTACACTTTTTACATCACAGTTTATCTGTTGCCTTGAAAGCCAGAATTGAATTCAAAAACTGACCCATCATATCAACAGTCATAGCAGAGATTTAGACCACACCCATTCTGATGACACGCTCAGCTATGATTGGTGGATTTATGCATCTGTGGGCAGATTTTTGAGATGTGGCACATTACTGCTGCTTTCAATTCAGGAGTTGCTAAAAGGGAAGTTGCTTGCTTGTATTCAAAGTGTTTGGAATAGTTCAACCGAGGAAAATCTTGTCATTAATTTCTCATCTTCATGTCATTCTGAACCCATATGACTTTTTATTCTGCAAGATAAAATCTTCTATTTCCATACATTGTCAATTAGTTTTTTCATCTAATTTTTAATTGTGTTTTATGGGGCTTTTTTGCCTTTTTTCCTCAGTGTTTTCTTTAATAGGTAAAAAAGTACATTACTTCGATCAGGTTTCTTCATCAACAGGTTGGGAGCAACATGAGGGTGAATAAATAGTGAAAAGATTTTCCTTTTTCGGTGAACTGTTCCTTTCATTAAAAAAATGAACACTTCTATCAGTAATGGTCAAACTTTATCTTAACTTAGTCCTGCTGGAGTTAGTTTTGGTATGTTTTGGCTCAGTTGGCGTCTCTCTCCTGTGTCCCAGAGCTCATTTAAAAACTCCACTCGACGGAAAAAACGGACATCGTTCAAACGAAGAGCCAGCAAAAAGGGGACGGATGTGAGTAGATCTGATTCCTGTCCTGTCCTTCCTTTTAAATGATGCCATAGTGTTTTCTGAGGGCTTTCTTCCCTTAACTCCTGCTCAGTGATCATCTGTGCCCACAGCTTACTGCAGTGGTGTGTATGTGTGTATTAGCGTGCAAATGTGCGTTTATTGAAGTATAATGAAGTATAATGACTTCTGCAGGAATCGAAATGGCGTCCGTTCATGCTGAAGCCACTGCCCTCTCCGCTGATGAAACCAGTGCTGGTGTTCGTCAACCCCAAGAGCGGCGGAAACCAGGTGATGTTCTGTATAAAGAGACTAATGGAGGAATAATGTACAGTCATTATAAAACAATAAACCCTGGAAGGGTCATAATGACCAAATGAATGTACATTAAACTGCTTAATATGCGACTACTTAGCATAAATATTTAATTCAAACATAAATGGATACATTATATAAACAATTCAGATGAAATCAATAGTTTATGTCCATTTATTTTATTGTGTGGTAAGAGAGTGGAACAAGAAATCTGTCTATCAGTCTGTCTGTCTGTTGTTCTGTGTTCCATCCAATGTTGTTCTGTTCATTGTTCTGCCTGAGTGTCTATCCGTCCATCTACCTATCTATCTGTTGTTCTGACGTTCTTCCTGCCTGTTGTTCTGTCACTCTCTTGTTCCTAGCTCTCTGTCTGACGTTCTGCCTCTCATTGTCACTATCTGTTTATCTATCTGTCGGTTGTTTTATCACTGTTGTTCTGTCACTCTGTCTGTCGTTATCATTCAGTCATTCTATCTCTCTGTTGTTCTATGCCTGTCTGTAGTTATTTTTGTCTGTTGTTCATCACTCTGTCTGTTGTTCTGCCGGTCTGTCTGTCATTCTGTCACTATTGCTCTCTGTCTGTCACCCTGACTGACGTTCTGTCTGTGACTCTGTCATTCTCTGTCTGTTGTTCTTTCATTGTTGTTCTCTCACTCTGTCTGCCGTTATCACTCAGTCATTTGATCTCTGTTGTTCTATGCCTGTCTGTAGTTATTTTTGTCTGTTGTTCTATCACTCTGTCTGCATTGTTCTGTCTGTGACTGTCATTCTGTCTGTCATTATATCAGTCAGTCATTCTGTGTATCTGTCTGTCATTGTGTGACTGTTGTTCTTCTATCAGTCTGTCATTCTATTTATCATGCTGTTGTTTTATCTGTCTGTCATCTATCACTATCTGTCATTCTGTTGATCACGCTGTCATTCTATCTGTCTGTCACTCTGTTGTCCTGTCTGTCATTCTTTCTATCACTCTGTCTATCCTTCTGTCATGTTGTAGTTCTATCTGTCATCTATCACACTGTTGTTGTCTGTTGTTCTTTCTATTAGTCTGTCTGACGCAGTCATTTTGTCTGTCATCTATCAATTTGTATCTCATTCTGTCTGTGACTGTCTGTTGTTCTCTGTCATTCTGACTCTGTCATTCTTTTTATCACACTGTCATTCTATGTCTGTCATCTATCACTGTTGATCTATCACTCTGTTTAGCTGTTTATCATCCTCCTTCAATCTGTCTGTTGTGTCTGTCGTTCTGTCATACTATCTGTCGTTCTATCTATCATTCTCTCTCACTGTCCTTGTCACTGTCTGTGGTTCTGTCATTCTGCCTAACTATCGTTGTGTTTGTCTGTTGTTCTCTGTCTGTTGTTTTATCACTGTCATTCTATCTGTCACACTGTCGTTCTATCACTCTGTTATTCTGTGTCGTTTTATTTATGTCTCTGTCTGTCATTTCGTCTGTCGTTCTATCTGTGACTGTGTGTTGTTCTAATATCACTCTGTCATTCTATTTATCACTCTGTCGTTCTGTCTGTCAATCATCTATCACTTTGTGTTTCTGTCTGTCATTCTGCTCCTTCAATCTGTCTGTTGTCTGTCATTCTGTCATACTATGTAAACTATCATTCTCTCTGAATATCCTTCTGTCACTATCTGTCGTTCTGTCAGTTTATCGTGGTGTCTGTCTGTAGTTCTCTGTCATTTTGTCTGTTGTTCTATCTGTGACTGTCTGTTGTTCTAATATCACTCTATCATTCTATTTATCATGCTGTCGTTCTGTCTGTCAATCATCTAGCACTTTGTCGGTTTTTCTGTCTGTCATTCTGTTTGTCTGTTGTTCTATCACTATATCTGTCATTCTGTCTGTCGTTCTATGACTTATTCTATCTGTCTTTCGTTCTATTTATGACTCTGTCTGTAGTTCTGTTTCTGTTGTTTTCACTTACACACTGTCTGTCATTCTAATCGTCTGTCGTTCTATGACTGTCTGTTGTTCTCTGCCAGTCATTCCATCACTGTCTTTCTGTTTATCATGTCTATCACTCTTTCTGTCAGTTTATCTATCACACTGTCTGTCATTCTAATTGTCTGTCGTTCTATGACTGTCTGTTGTTCTCTGCCAGTCATTCCATCACTGTCTTTCTGTTTATCACGTCTATCACTCTTTCTGTCAGTTTATCTATCACACTGTCTGTCATTCTAATTGTCTGTCGTTCTATGACTGTCTGTTGTTCTCTGCCAGTCATTCCATCACTGTCTTTGTTTATCATGTCTATCACTCTTTCTGTCAGTTTATCTATCACACTGTCTGTCATTCTAATTGTCTGTCGTTCTATGACTGTCTGTTGTTCTCTGCCAGTCATTCCATCACTGTCTTTCTGTTTATCACGTCTATCACTCTTTCTGTCAGTTTATCTATCACACTGTCTGTTGTTCTATCTGTGACTGTCTGTTGTTCTAATATCACTCTATCATTCTATTTATCATGCTGTCGTTCTGTCTGTCAATCATCTATCACTTTGTTCGTTTTTCTGTCTGTCATTCTGTTTGTCTGTTGTTCTATCACTATATCTGTCATTCTGTCTGTCGTTCTATGACGTATTCTATCTATCTTTTGTTCTATTTATGACTCTGTTGTTCTGTTTCTGTTGTTCTATCACACTGTCTTTCATTCTATTCGTCTGTCGTTCTATCTATGACTGTCTATTGTTCTCTGCCAGTCATTCCATAACTGTCTTTCTGTTTATCACGTCTATCACTCTTTCTGTCAGTTTATCTATCATACTGTCTGTTGTTCTATCTGTCTGTCATTCTTTCTCACTCATTCAATATCTCTGTTTCGCTGTTTATCGTTCTCCGTATCGGTCTCATTTGTTCTGTCTGTTGTTGTGTCATACTATCTATCATTCTCTCTTACTCTCCTTCTGTCACTGTCTGTTATTCTGTGCATTTATCATTGCGTCTGACAATCTTCTGTCTGTGATTCTCAGGGGACGAAGCTGTTGCAGATGTTCATGTGGATCCTGAACCCTCGGCAGGTGTTTGATTTGTCTCAGGGAGGGCCCAGAGAAGCGTGAGTCCCTCGCTTTCAGCGCTCTCTTTCATTACATTTCAGATCATCTCTTCCCTCCCTTAATGCGCTTTAACCCACCATTTCTTTGTCCTGACCACATTAATTATGTAGTCGTTGGATCTCAGCACTGCTGTGTTCTGTAAGGGAGTTCAGTGCTCTAGAAGCTTCTCTCCCCGCTGCCCACCGCCTCACTTCGCCTCAGTAATTGAGCCGTGAGGCAGCAAAGCACAGGCGCTTGGATGGGCTCTACCACTGACAGAGAGAGAGAGAGAGAGAATTAAGATGGGAGGGCAGACACAGCTGGGCGGCTGGAGGGCTTTTCTTCAGAGCTGTCTGACAGAGATGTGATTAAACTCCCTCTATTAAAACAGAAAACCAACACACGCACATGCAGCGGCCCCCAAAACATTTAATCCACGCTTAAAAATGTCTAAATGTCATTTTATTAGAAAGAATGAAAAAAATTAAAATATCAAATCAAGTGCCAATTGTTAATTCATTACGTTTTTAAAAATGTGCCTTAAGTGTCCAAATACTGTCACTTTTTGTGCTTTAAACAGCTCTTGTGTTTGGATTTGTTGTGCAAAATGGAGCATTCTGTTAATTAGCATGATAATTGAGTGCAAATGCATCAGTAACACACATCACTGTTGTTTCCCTCCGTCCATCAGGTTGGAATTATACAGGAAAGTGCCAAATCTTCGCATCCTTGCCTGTGGAGGAGATGGAACGGTAAGATGCAATGCATGTTGGGATGATCATATACATACATCCACCCTGCATCAAGTTTAGACATTTTGGACACACCCCCCTCTGGTGACAAATGTGTGGAACGACAACGGACAAGCACTAACAAAACACTGTAATCAGCTAATGGTGGCTCTGTGGTTTGCAGTGTCACGCTTTCTTGCAGGTAATTTTTTGGATCTGTGGCTCATGGGTGCTCAAGATGAAACTTGAGCGCTTCTGCCATTTCTGACCCCGAGATTGAGTGGCTTGTTCTCTTTTGTGGTTTAGGTGGGCTGGATTCTCTCAGCCTTAGATGAACTACAAATGAACCCACATCCTCCTGTAGCTGTGCTTCCTCTTGGTACAGGAAATGACCTTGCCAGGACGCTGAACTGAGGAGGGGTGAGTCGACTCATCTTATGTCAACTTTATATTAATTTAGCATTAGTCTGAAATGATCAGGTGGCTCTGATTGGCT